>NW_022589773.1:1732560-1953085 GCF_004348235.1 Phoca vitulina | reverse complement strand
TATGCACAAACAATGAATCATGGAACACTACATCTAAAACTAATGATGTAATGTATGGTGATTAACATAACAATAAAAAATTTTTTAAAAAAAGAGAGAACTTGATTCCCTTTTAAAACTCACAGTACCATTCTCTCTCTGAATATTCATGAGATCACTCCTTTTGATGCAGTGACTCTAATCTGGGTCCTGTCATCCTAGCAAAGAGAGCACCTTCCTAATTCTCTTATATTAGAAGGAAATAGGTTGGATATCATTAGGCTCACTCTTTTTAGGGACTGTATTAGTCTGTTTGGGTGGCCATAAAATGCCAGAGACTGGGTGGCTTAAACAACAGAAAGTTATTTTCTCACAGGTCTAGAGACTAGAAATCCATGATCAAGCTGCTGGCCGGCTTCTTTCCTTGACTTGCAGAAGGCCATCTCCTTGGGCTTCTTCCCACAGGTGTCCCTCTGTGCACACATGCCCCTAGTTCTTTTCCTCTTCTTATAAGGATATTAATTGTGTTCGATTAGGGTCCACCCTAACAGCCACATTTTAACTTAGTCACCTCTTTGGAGGCCTTATTGCCAAACACTGTTACTTTCTGAGGTATTAAGGGTTGGGCTTCAACATATGAATTTTGGAAGACGCAATTAGATCTTTTTTTTTTTTTTTTTAATTTATTTGAGAGAGGAAGGTGGGAGGGAGAAGGAGTGGGAAGAATCTTCAGCAGACCCTGCACTCAGTGCAGAGCCTGATGCAGGGATCCATCCCATGACCCAGAGATCATGACCTGATCCAAAACCAAAAGTAGGATGTTCAACCAACTGAACCACTCAGGCCCCCCAGAAGTGGTAAAATAAATAGCTTGATAATAAAAATAGCTAACAAAGAAAGACAAATACCATATGATTTCACTCATATGTGGAATTTAAGAAACAAAACAGAGGAACATAGGGGAAGGGGGAAAAAAGGGAGCGGGAAACAAACCATAAGAGACTTTTAACTACAGAGAACAAACTGAGGATTGATGAAGGGAGGTGGGTAGGGAAAGGGCTAAATGGATGATGGGCATTAAGGAGGGCACTTGTTCTGTTCAGCACTGGGTGTTATATGCAAGTGATGAATCACTAACTTGTACTCCTGAAACCAACATTACACTATACGTTAACTAACTAGAATTTAAATTAAATATGAAAAAAAAATAAAAAGAAAAGAAAAAGAATGTTGATTTATACTTGTTCAAACCTTGAGTAGAGAGGGTGCTTGGTGGCTCAGTCAGTTAAGTGTCTGCCTTTGGCTCAGGTCATGATCCCAGAGTCCTAGGATCAAGCCCCACATCCATCTCCCTACTTGGCGGGAGTCTGCTTCTCTCTCTGCCCTTCCCCCTGCTCATGTTTTTTTTCTCTCTCTCTCTCAAATAAATAAATAAAATGTTAAAAAAAAAAAAAACTTGAGTAGATAAAAAAATTTAATGAAGTTTGCTGTCATAGATGGGATAAGAGCAAAGGGATCTAGCTAAGCTTTAAGCCAAAAAAAAAAAAAAAGTTAACATTCCTTGAGCAATTTTTACAAGCTAGCAGCTTTAATAAGCACATTACATGTTTTAATTCATTCCATCCTCATAACAACCAGATAAGCTAGACACTTTTGTAATCCTCATTCTGCAGGTGCAAAGATTAGGTACAAAGCCCAAGCACTTAGCTGCTTTATAACAGAGAGATGGAAATTTTTTTTTTAGCAGAGAATCTGCTATTCCAAATTGGTTAACAGTTGTCCAGTATTCTATCTGTTATGGGCTAAATTACATTCCCCCAAATTCATATGTTGAATACCTCACCCTGCAACGTGACTATATTTGGAGAAAAGGCCTTTAAAGAGGCAATTAAGGTTAAATGAAGTTAGAAGAATGAGGCCCTAATCCAATAGGAGTAGAGCCCTTATAAGAAGAAGCAGAGACACCAGGGATGCGCACACAGAAGAGACCATGTGAGGACACGGCGAGAAGGCGGCCGTCTGCAAGCCAAAGAGAGAGGCCTCAGGAGAACCCAAATCTGCCAACACCTTGATCTCGGACTCCCAGCCTCCAGAACTGTGAGAAAACGCATTTCTGTTGTTTCAGCCACCTCGTCTCTGGTATTTTCAAACTCATACACTGTCTAATCCCTTCATCAAGAGCAGGCACAGAGAGAATCTGTGATTATCACAGATAACCGATAAGATGCTGATCACAAGAGATTGTCAAGTAAGTAAAAAGTCTCAGGAAGTGGGTTTCTCAGGGCACTAGATCCTGGAGGCTAAACATTTTACAAAGTCCCTGGGCTCTGCTTTCTGTCCTCAGGTACGGGTGTGGGTTCTAGTTTCTGCATCTGGATTAAGAACTAGGAGAAGCTGATTTGTAAACATAATGAAAACAGAAGCACACAGATCAGGAGTATAAGATAAAAGGAAGATAATACATAAAATATGGGGAGTGAAGATAAAAGGGCAATGGCAAAATAAGAATCAAGCTTCTCAGGCTTGGTAAGGACCCCACCAGGCTTGGTAAGGACCCCACCTCACGGGAGCCCGATGCCTGACCTCCAGGTGCTTCTCTCGACTGACCCACTCAGTTGGGGACTTTGGGGCCCAAGGGAAGACATGTTGAGGTCAACTGCATCTGATCTCACCCAACATAATGGCCTCACTTCAGTCCTTCACTGATTAAATTGGGCATTTACTTTAAAACATTAAAGGCCATTGGGTATGTTCACCGCCCTCACCCCCAAATTGAACTGGGTATGTTTGTGTGTGTTTTAAATAACAAGGCTCACAATTGTTCCAAAGCAAAATGCAATGTTTGAAAAACAAAACAAAAATACAAAGTTGCACAATCTGACATAATAGAAAAATATGATATACATTGTCATCTATAAATCTCTAATATCTTGGATTTGGGGGGCAATTTTTAGCGAGAGGATCTGGTATTTTTTTTAAACAGTCTAGTACCCTGACTTCCACTGAAGGAGTAAATAAATTAGAAAAAGTCTGAGCAGAGAGATAATAAGAGAGCATTGATTCAATGCATTTATTCAGCAAAATTTGTTAGCAGCTTGTTTTGTGCCTGTGTGCTGGCCATCCTGAGCTGAATAACCCAGTTGAATGGAAAATAGAGAAAAACCAAACAGAAAAGAAAGAAAATGAGCTCCTAAGGTATGGGAGCAAGGACAACAAGTCTTAGGAATAATAGAAGTAGCCTGACATTGAGGTACTTGCTGTTTAACTGCACAAATTAACAGAGAGCGAGAGAGCAGACAGCTGGGCTTGCAGAACACAGAGGACAACATGAAATATTTAGGAAGAAAATTTAATCCAGACAAAGGGGAAAATGGTCTGGGACACACCTAACCCTCCAGGCTTGAGAACTTTACCAATTTGGGGGAGAAAAAAGGATTGGTGTGCCTACATAGTTTTTCACGAAAGTTAATTACCTAGGACTTCAATGGTGAGTTCTAAAGGTTTCTTTCGACTGCTTTGTAAATCTCTGTTGTGTTTTGAGCAAAGCGATAATTTGCTTTCATTTGAGATCTTCTCATGACCCCAGAGAACACTGGATTGCTTGTTACAGAAATATGTAAATCCAGGCACGTCTAACCAACTTGCACACCTCCAGGATGTGCATGCACGTAGGGACTGGCCACTGACTAGGTAGTATTAGGTGTGCGTGCAATGAAAATATGAACTGTAAGAGCACATGCATTGTGTCATGTGGACAGAAATAATAATGTTTTGAATGGTGCTGACAAGTCATGAGTCACTGAGTACACCTGGGAAGATAATAACTTTCTGGAGGCAAAAATCCCTCGGGGGGAACAAGGTGCTTCTGCGTTCGCCTTGCTGATTTGTTCACTCGAAAGGCAGGCACATTATCCCACCCAGGGGTCGGGCAGCTGTGCATGTCTCGCTCTACCTTCCGAGGAGGCAGCAAATGACCACGAGGCTGACTGACATCAGGCACTGGTCAAGAAAACAAGTTGTGGGGCCTCTGGGACCAGCCCTCTGTCGGCTCCATTCCCGCAAAGCTCATGTCTGGCATGCACAGCACAGCCCTGACAAAGTTATGGCTCTGGGGAAGGCCCTGAAGTCAAAATAGGCAGAAAGTCTCCAACTGACCTGCAGGAAAAAATAGAACAGACCAGGGGTACAATAGGAGCCTGATATCTGTCTCTAGAACGAGTTTGTTGTATTTGTAGAAAGACAAAAAGGATAATTATGTAATCAACTCTCCCTAAATGAGTGTTGTGTTTGGTTAGTTGATTTGGGTTTTTTGTTTTTTGGTTTTTGGTTTTTTTTAAGATTTATTTATTTATTTTAAGAGAGAGAGCATGGCCAGTGGGGGGAGGGGCAAAGGGAGAGAGAGAGAGAGAGAGAAAATCCTCAAGCAGACTCCCTACTGAGCACGGAGCCCCACCAGGTGGGGGGCACTGTGGCTTGATCCTAGGACCCAAGATCATGACCTGAGCCGAAATCAAGAGCTGGCCACTTAACCCACTGAGCCACCCTGGGTGGTTTTTTTTTTTTTTTTTGGACCTAACAAAAGATATATCATATTTTCATGGCTAACAGCAGCACTAAAGTGAGCAGGAAAGGGGCGCCTGGGTGGCTCAGTCGTTAAGCGTCTGCCTTCGGCTCAGGTCATGATCCTAGGGTCCTGTGATCGATCCCTGCATCAGGCTTCCTGCTCAATGGGGAGTCTGCTTCTCCCTCTGACCCTCCCCCCTCTCATGCTCTCTCTCTCTCTCAAATAAATAAATAAATCTTTAAAAAAAAAAATGAAGTGAGCAGGGAAGACAAGTAGAGTGTGAAAGAACCTGTCTACTGCAGCCCTCCTCACCACCGAGACTCACAGTTGTAAACCAAGAACACTCAACTTTTCCTAAAGAATCCGTTGGGCCAGTGGAGTGGGGCTCCAACTGCCACATACATTGAATTCTCTGCATTTAAGAGAAAGGGGTTGTGTGGGCTGAGAAATGGCGCTGTGGGGTGTGAGAAAACAGCCTGAGGGGCCCTGAGAGAAGGAAGCGCTGAGTCTGAAAGAGGCTCAGGAAAGAGGGAGGCTTGCTGAAGCTTGGAAAGGAGGAAAAAATTCAGTGCCATAACATAGTAGGAAGCCAAGAGGTGGAGTTTGACGAGTTTGACGTGGCCAGTTACTTAGCTCGGACGGAGGACTGCCCACAGAACAACCAAGGTGTCTTTCATCAAGAACAGCTTCATTATGATGTGTCTACTCAGTCTGAGAATTTTTTACCAGTTAAAATTAAAATTGGTTGAAATTTAAAAATTTTGCTCTATGAAAGATAAGGCCAAGAGAACAAGACAAGACACAGAATGAGAGAAAATATTTGCAGAAGACACATCTAATGAACGACTGTTACCCAAAATAAACAAAGAGCTCTTAAAACACATCAATAAGAAAACAAACAACCTAATGTAAAAATGGGTCAATGAGGGGCACCTGGGTGGTACAGTCAGTTAAGCGTCTAACTCTTGTTTTTTTCTCAGGTCATGATTTCAGGGTCGTGAGATCGAGCCTGGCATTGGGCTTCACGCTCAGCGAGGAGTCTGCTTAAGACTTTCTTCCTTCTCCCTCTCTCTCTGCCACCCTCCCACACTTTCTCTTTTTCTCTCTCTCTCAAATAAATAAATAAATCTTTAAGAAAAAAAAATGGGCCAACGACCTTAACAGACCTCATCAAAGAAGACATAGAGATGGCAAATAAACATATCAAAATATGCCCAACATCACATGTCATTAGGGAACTGCCAAACAACAATGAGATAGCACTACACAGCTATTACAGTGGCCAAAATCCAGAACACTGACAACATCAAGGGCCGGTGAGGATGGGGAGCAACAGGACCTCTCATTCATTGCTGGTGGAAATGCAAAATGGTAAGCCACTTTGGAAGAGTTTGTCAGTTTCTCACAAAACTAAACACACTCTTTTTTTTTTTTTTTAAGATTTTCTTTATGTATTTGACAGAGAAAGAGAGACAACAAGAGAGGGAACACAAGCAGGGGGAGTGGGAAAGGGAGAAGCAGGCTTCCCGTGGAGCAGAGAGCCCGAAGTGGGGCTCGATCCCAGGACTCTGGGATCATGACCTGAGCCGAAGGCAGACGCTTAACGACTGAGCCACCCAGGTGCCCAAAACTAAACACACTCTTAACATATGATCTAGTTATCATGCTCCCTAATTACCAAAAGGAGTTGAAAACTTATCTCCACACAAAAACCTGCGCATGGACGTTTATAGCAGCTTTATTTACAATTGCCCAAACCTGGGAGCAACCAAGATGTCCTTCAGTAAGTGAATTTACAAATAAACCATGGTACATTCAGACAATGGACTATTATTCAGCATTAAAAAGGTATGACCTATCAAGCCATGAAAAGATGTGGAGGAAACTTAATGCCTATTACTAAGTAACAGAAGCCAATCGGAAAAGGTTACATGCTGAATGATTCCAACTATATGACATTCTGGAAAAGGCAAAACTATAGAGATAGGGAGTTATAACTATAAAACTATAATTATAGGGTTAGGGAGTGGGAGGGGGAATGAATAGGTAGAGCACAGAGGATTTTTAGGGCAGTGAAATCTTTCGTAGGATACTATAATGATGGATACATGTCATTATACATTTGCCCAAACCCATTGAATGTACATCACCAAGAGTGAGCCCTAGTGTAAACCATGGATTTGGGGTAATTATGGTGTGCCAATTAGCTTCATCAATTGTAAAAAAAAAAAAAAGTACTACTCTGGTGGGGGATGCTGATAACGTTAGGTAAGGCTATGCATGTCTGGGTGCAGTGATGTACAAAAAAATCTCTGTACCTTCACCTCAATTTTGCTGTGAATCTAAAAAGTGCTTAAAAATAGTCTTTTTTTTTTTTTAAGTAATAACTGTCTAAATGAAATGTGGTTTCCTAGATTGTATCCTGGGACAGAAAAAGAACATTAATGAAAAAAACTGGTGAAATCCAAATAAAGCCTGGAGTTTAGTTAATAGTAATGTACCAATGTTGGTTTCCTAGTTTTGTCATATGTACCATGGTAATAAGATGTTAACAGTAGAAGAGGCTGAGTAAAGGACATTCAGGAACTCTCTGTACCATCCTTGGAACTTTACTATAAATCTAAAATTATTCCAAAATTATAAGTTTATTTTTAAGAATTAATACACGGTACTTTTGTGGCTAAATCCCAAGGTTATCTGAAAAAAATCCAAATTCATTTATAGCTTCCCAGTTCTTACCTTCAATATTTAAAAGAGTTCTGGAATATCTGTACTAGACAGACAAAAACAATCATTTATTATAAGAATCTTAATATCTTCTGGCAAATTTCTCACCTCTACTCCCACCAAAATTCTAGAATCCTGCAGTAGACTGCAAAAATGGCCACAATTCTTCACTCCTCCCTGTTTCCACAGCTCTTGGCAGGGTGACATAGCAGCTCCTACCACCAAAAATCTGTTGCTCTACCCTGTGAATCCAGCCTGGGATCTTATGTCTTCCAATGAATGTGATGTAAGTGATGAGCAATTTCTGAGCCCTACCTCAAGAATTCTTGATGTTTCCACTGTCACTATCTGAATTCTGCTACCACCATATGAACAAGCCCAAGCCCACCTACTGAAAGATTGGGATGAGCCACACAGCTGGGCCCTCCCTCAAATAGCCAGCCCCCAGCCAATCCAGCTGTTGGCCACAGACATGTGAGTGAGCCCAGCCAAGACCAGAGAACCACCCAGCTGATCATAATCCAAGCCGCCACCCTGCAGATTCATGAACAATGATCCATGATTGTTATTTTAACCCACTCAGTTGTGTTTCACAGCTACAGCTTACTAATACAACTTCACATATATTAGAATGGCTACTATTTTGAAAGAAAAGGAAAAAAGAAAGAAAAAGAAAGAAGAAAGAAAGAAAGAAAGAGAAAGAAAGAAAGAGGAAAGGAGAGGAGAGGAAAGGAAAGGAAAAGATCAAGTGTTGGCAAAGATGTGGAAAAATTGGTACCCTTGTGCACCATTGATGGGAATATAAACTGGTATGGCCACTGTAGAAAATGATACGGCAGTTCTTCAAAATATTAAAAATAGAGTTACCATATGGTCTAGCAGTTCCACATCTGGGTATGCACCCAAAAGAACTGAAAGCAGGGTTTAGAAGAAATATTTGTACACCCATGCTTGTAGCAGTATTATTCACAATAGCCAAATTTGGCAACCCAAGTGTCCATCAACAGATGAATGGATAAACAAAACAGGGTGTGCGTACAATGGAATATTATTCAGCCTTAAAAAGGAAGGAGATTTTGATAAATGCTATTTACCAAATGGATAAATGGATGAAACTTGAGGACATTAAGTTAAGTGAAATAAGCCAATCACAAAAAGATAAATACTATATCATTCCACTCACATGAGTTACCTGGAGTAATCAAATCCATAGAGACAGAAAGTGGAAGGGTGGCTACCAGCAGTGGGAGGGAGGGGGCAATAGGGAGTTGTTAACAGAGATAGAATTTCAGTTTTGCAAGATGACAAGAGTTCTCGAGATTGGCTGCACAACAGTGTGAATATACTTGACACTTCTGGATTGTATGCTTAAAATGGTTAAGATGGATTTAAAAAAATGGTTAGGATGGTAAATTTTCTGTTACGTCTATTTTACCATAATTTTTTTTAAAGTTTGCTCTCTGTTCAGTCTTCTCGTTCCCCTTCTCAACCCACGACCTCACGACATGAAGATTTTGTCCTGAATTCCTCAGAAGATATCTCTACTCTGTTATCAACTTCTGGTTAAAGCAGGAAAATAAAATACATCTTATTATCTTCTACATTTTATAGATTAACTTAATGGCAAGAAGTTAAAGTTACTCTAGAAGCTTCCCCCCTCACTTACTTCACCACTATCAGAAAACTGTCCCCATGGATCATTCTTTACTACAAACTCCTGGATTATGTCTTTTTCCCTTCTCTTTTGCACACTCACCTCTCTTAAACCTCATCAGTGACCTTATTGAATTCAAAAAGACTGATAAATGCAGCCTTTTCCGAAGCTCAAGTAAAATTATGCTCATACAACTCAAGGACACTCTGGCTCCCTGTAATTCAGTGCTTCATAGAGACACATTCTCAGAAACACAGTTCATTTAAAAAAGGGGGGGGGGCAATTAAAATCTGGATGGTTTTTATCCAAAAGACTCAAGGTCCCAGGAATGAAGGAGAGTAAATTCTGACGCATAGTAAAACATCTTTAATATCTGTTCTCCCCATTCCTGTGATTCCCTTCCCCAACAATGACAGCTCTCAAATCCCAAACAAAAATGTCTCCTTTTTAAAGCTTTTCTAATATAAATCTCATAGATCTCCTGTTGCTTCTGCTCTCCCCGCTCAGATTTGTAAAATAAATCTCCAGCAGGAGAAGGGAGGCAGAGGAAACTACCTGGTGGCCAAAGCCCCAGTGTTCTTTTTTGGGCACATGGAGCGTCCCTATAAAACGTAACTGAAAGTTCTGATTCTAAGAGAAGAGACACTTATAGGGAAATAAATAGAAATATTTGTTACACAGTTCTCCTGAAATAGCTTTTAGATGAGATTTATATTTAAATCTGTATCCGTTCTGCTTCCCAGAATGCGTGGCTCTTAAAATGAAAGAAAGCCCAAGAGGGTTTGATCAAAGGTATTTTCAGTGGAGCAAGGTCTGACATTTCTCATCCTCCACAGAGGAAGTGAATACCAGAGCCGTCTTTGTCTATGGAAACCACATCAGCACTCGCTCCTCTGGACTCTCACCTTCTGATTGCAGCAATACGCGGCCGCCCCTCTAGACCCAAAGGGAGGTGAACACCTCTTTTCCTGACACACCTGAAAGAGCAAGAGTAAAGTTTTTCCAGCACCTTTCCTATTAGAGGAGAGGCCAGATGTCTCCCAATGCTTTGTAAAAAATATTGGCTAAGAAAAAATTTAATTTCCTTTAAAGTGGAGCTTGATCTCATTTCATACATTAAAATAATTCCTGAAGAGATGATGTTTCCCACCTCTCCCATTCCCAGCTCTCCAGACCTCCCTCCCTTGTCCTAGGCACTCTGGTTACAGTGAATGGCTTGCACCCCTTAAACCAGAGAGTACCAACCTGGGTGCCACCACAGGATGCACTACCCCAGGGTACCTTGCAAATGTTACCTTTTTCTCAAGAGTCAGCACTTGCTAGAAAGTTGGGAAGCACTGTCATTTGATTCAGTGATACCCTTTTTTTCTATGTAATTTATACCCATCTTTTCAGATTCAGCTCTGGGTATCTGACTTCCTCCTCCAGGAAGTCTTCATTGATTTGACATAACCAACCATTAGTTATAAGTTAGGTACTTCTCCTCTATACTCTGAAATACCCCCTGCATCTAGATTCCATTTACACTGTGTAGTGCTATATGTAGCAACTAATAAATAGCTCCCCGACTAAATCTTGCTTTGATTGCAAAGTCCTCATAACTACTGTTATTCTACCCTTAAGTGACGATGGCCCAAATTTTCCAGTAAGCTTCTATTAACTATCTCTGTCTAGGTCATGGCTCTTTATCCTCCAAGGCCCTAGTCAGGTTTCACCTTGACGGCAACCTCCCTGCCCCATCTCAGCTCCAGCAAGAGAGCTTTGCACGTGCACTACCAATGCCCTGCCTGCACCACCTTCTGGTTTATACAATCTTAAAGAGAAATGTATCATGTAGTGCTCACATGTTCTGGGTCAAAAAAAAAGCTCTTATTGGGGCACCTGGGTGGCTCAGTTGGTTAAGCGACTGCCTTCGGCTCAGGTCATGATCCTGGAGTCCCGGGATCGAGTCCCACATCGGGCTCCCTGCTCAGCAGGGAGTCTGCTTCTCCCTCTGACCCTCTTCCCTACTCATGCTCTCTCTCTACCATTCTCTCTTTCTCTCAATAAATAAATAAAAATCTTTAAAAAAAAAAAAAAAGCTCTTATTTTTCCCATCCAGTATTTTTACCAGCTTTTGTTGCTGTTGTTTTTATAAGATGGTCCAAAGGGAAGTAATAGTCAATAAATACCTACTATGAGAGACAGCAGATACAGAGGTTAAGGGCAAAGCTCTAGGTTCCAGACCCCCTGCCACCAGATCCTGGCTCAGCTTAATCTCTGTGCTTTCTGTCTCCCTTTCTGTGAATTAGGAATCATGACAGCCCTCCCTCATGTGGGTGCTGTGGAGTTTCAGTGAATTGATATGTGCAAAGTTTTCAGCACAGCATGTGGCACAGAGTAAGTGCTCATAAAGCATTAACTTTCATCACTATTAGCACTCTTAAACATCATTGTTTTGACACACACTATCTAATTTAATCTTCACTACAGCCCTATAAACAGCTTGCCTAAAGTCCTACAATTAAAAAGAGCTAAACCCGGGTTAGAAATCAAGGTTTGATTCCAAAATTCCTGTTTCTCGTTCTAATCATTCATATACTGGAGGAGCTTATTAAAAGGCAGTTTCCCGAATCTCATCCAACGGCCCAGATTCTTATCCCAGTCCATAAGGAATACAGAAATCTGCTTTGTAAACTAGCACCCTGCTTCTAAATTCTAAATCTGATGCTGGTAGTCCTAGGATCATCTTTTTTACACACTGCCTTGCAGGATGGACATCAGAATTAGTGAAAACAAGTGGGAACAGGGCTTTGGAAACTACATACTAAGTAAATGTCTGTTATTATGTAAATAAGTTGTTTTTCTTCAAATGTTGGAGCTATCTCAAAATAAGAAGAAATTGTGTTAGAACACAATTGAGGACTAAAAGCTACTGCTCTAATTTGACCAAGTAAGTGAAAGCTGGAATTGAGTGATTTAACAAAGACTGAGAACTCAGTTTCTGGAGTCAGAAACACTTAAGTTTGATTCCCAGTTCTGGTTCTTAGTGCCATGGGATCTGGGGCAACTTTTTCACCTTGCTGAACCTCTCACCTTGATGAGCTTCATAGGATTGTTGTAAATATAAAATGAAATAATGCATATAAAGTACTTAGTACTGTATCTGGAACAGACCATATACTCAGTAAGTTGTACCGTTATTATTCCTATTAATGTTGACAATCAGTTACAGGGATTGCTCAGGAAAGTGAGGGGTATTTGACAATACCACAGCTTTAGCCACTAGCATAAAAGCATTTTTTTTTAAAAGAGGAGCTGAGTGGTATTTTAAACGTGTAATCATATTTAGGAATTCTGAGTGCTCACCATCTTCCCTGACATGCGTATAAATCTCAGCATTACCATATCTTTATAATACCTGGAGAAACATGATGAGTGCATGCACTAAAGATTCCCTTCCCAAAAAAGCCCTTCGTGGTCCCCAGAGTCTAAGGCAGAAATGGAAGCGGGTGCTTGCTCAGCAATTGCAGAGAAATGAGAAACCTCAGAAAATCTTTCCACTCACTGTGGATTTCCTCTCAGTAAACAGCCCCTTTCCACCACCACCATCACAAACCCATACATTCTACGAGGCCTCATGGGCATTTGGAAAGAGCCGGCAGCCCACCCGGCTCCAGTGTCTCCTGTCTTGAGATACAGGGTAAGAACAGGAATAAAAGGGACCTTTAAATTAGAAAATTCACTGCACCTGTTTAGTTAACACTGCCTGTAAGCAAATTCTGGACCCAGGATTGTGCTTGGGATATGTGTGTGTGTGTGTGTGTGTGTGTCTTTGGAAAACAGAAATGTGGAGTTAAAATTAAGTCTAAATACTCAAAAAGCATCAATTGAAGTCACCTGAACACTATATGCTGCTGTCATGTCATCAAAGTAATTTGACATGAAGTAATTCCTAGAAAACACTCCACTGCAAAAAGAACAGAAATGCACCACTTCTCCTAAAGAAGACAAAGAATTGCTTTGTGAGATCAGCCATCTGTCAAGTGAGTGAGTTGGGCTGCTCTTTGGGGACAAAGGCCACTGTTAGTCCTAATATTCTCCAATTCTAAGATTTTATTGATTCATATAGATAGATGCACATATAGATATATGTACACTATAAATTTTAATTGGTTCCAAACATATGATAAAGTGGTGTATTATTTAAAACTCACCAGAATTTTCCATCCCTAGCATTACGCTCATTCATAAACACTGAGAAATTTCCTACCAAATGGAAAAAAAGAACGTTTTTCAAAAGCTAAACACCCCGCAACAAGCATCCCAGCATTTTGCTAGGATGAATATTAGGTTAAAATCCTGCAAGTGCTGCCATCGTGAAACTTGAAAAATGTTATCCGGTGTTTAATTAAATTTAATATGCCGTATAATTTATTTACTTATACTTTATATGTGGATTTTGTTGTGGTTTTGTTCCTCTTCTAAAACCACACACAAAACATCTGAAATCGTGTCAACGGAACAAAAAGGGGAGGAGGAGGGCTCTGAACCCGCTTTCCAAAAAGACGCGCAAAAACCGCTGATCGGTAAATCTCAGGCTGTCATAGCTTCCTAAACAAGCTCTCTCCCCTTCCCCCCCGGCCAACAAACCCAACCGCACACCATGTCTTCATTCGCTAAACAAAAGCATTTTTTTTTTAAATCTATGAAAGAGGCTGGGTAAGTGTCGGCACGCGCGCGCCCCCGACTAGCAGCGGACGCTTCTCCCTCCTTCTTCCCCTCTTCACTGTCCAGTAACATCAGAAAAAGTGGGAAGAAACGGTACAAAGGTCCCCCTCGTGCATGCCATCCCGGGCACTTCCCTTCTGAGGCCGCAGTGACTTAGGATCACGGTGGAAAGTGTCCGTGGGGGATCGGCCCAGAGTAACCTGCATCGTGAGCAGACAGAGCTCGCACGTTGACCTGGGCTCAGGAAGGGCAGGAAAATAGAAGCTCTCTAAGTGGACGACTCGAGACGTTGTTTTGCCCTCAGGAACCCGAAACCGCAGGGCACAGTCCCAGCGATAGCCACGGGTCGTGCGCGTTTCCAAGCTCAGAGACCGTCGTCCTCCTCAGAGGGGCTTACCGGGACCCTGCCCGGTGCAGGCGCGCTGGGAAGCAAGCTGTCCGTTTCCCTGGGCGCAGCGCTTCTGGTCTTGTTAAAGGTTTACAAATCACACCAGCCAAGAGACACTTCCAATGTGCCCCATGAAGTTTCTGTGCTCTTTGGCCAATTCGAATGTCAAACCAACCGCCCTCCCCACCACCTAGCACCCTCCTGATGGGGTGAGTGTGGGAGAAGGAGCTAGACAATAATTTTGCTACCTATTCTAATTTTTTAATTAACCCAGGATAAGTCCAAAATAAAGTAGAACTTGGGGTGGGAGGGGGAGTTAATCCTCAAGGCAAATATTATCGGGCCCTTTTTTCCATGATCTGCACCAAGGTTCTGACCTCTGCAGGTGCCTAAACATTTGCCGGCAGAGATTTCGTTCTGGAAAAAAGGAAGGAAGGAACTCACACAACAAACAGAAGTTGGCTGTAGTCTCTCTTAGAAGATGAATAACACAAAAATCTTTGTTTTATATTTTTACACATTTTCCCATGACATTGTACACACCACTATCACTACCCACCCACCCCACTGCCCACTTCTCAGTAAACAAAACATTTGAGCAAGGATATGAGAATGAATAGTCACTTCTTAATGTGGGAAACCAGTTTATTTATGAACATGCTCAGTACATCCTTGCCCTGGGGGTTGCTCAAATCTGAAATGTTTGATGAGAGATAACCAGATCTTTGGGCAGGACTGAATTGGACGCAAACAAAATTTTAACTCAGTGTGTACACAGGCTTAGAAAGAGAATGTTAAAGAAAAAAATGTACTGGGTACCTGGGTGGCTCAGTCGTTAAGCATCTGCCTTCGGCTCAGGTCATGATCCCAGGGTCTTGGGATCGAGCCCCACACGGGGCTCCCCGCTCTGCGGAAAGCCTGCTTCTCCCTCTTCCACTTCCCCTGCTTGTTTTCCCTCTCTCACTGTCTCTTTCTGTCAAATAAATAAATAAAATATTTTTAAAAAATGAAAAAAAGAAAAAAATGTACTATTCCAGTGTATATGAATTTAGGACCTTTTTATTCTTGATTATGTTTTCTTGAATATGTTGAATAGATTGGTGGGGAGTATTTGCAAGATTATTTCATTAAGTGTTAGCACTAGAAGGGACCCAAGAAGTCATCCATCTAGTCAGCCTTCTCATCTTTGCAATCAGGGAACAGAGGCCTGAAAGGTTGTCACATGAAACTAAATTCAAAAGATATAAACAGCTCTCGATGACATGTAAAGCCTGGAAGTCTACATTCAGGTCTAACCAGCAAATAGCAGGATCGCCATGTCAAAATCCTCTAAGCAGCCCTCCTTCAGAGAGACCCAGGGGCCCAAGAGCCCTAAGTCCAGCGCATGAAGCACTGCATTCAGGAGTCCCTCCCTCCCTCTGAACGCTAGCCCTTCAGTTTTCTAATGAGGAAGGTCTGGGGGGAGAGTGGAGGACGAAAGCAATAGGGTTCTGCCCCCCAGGCAGCCCCATATGCACCAAATGTACAAAGTCCACTTCAGCTAAACCCTCCTCGCTTGCAGGAGGTAGGAAGCTTTATTTGAGTGTTAATAACATATGTGGCCCCAGTAATGAGAGGGGAACTGAGAAAGGAGAGTGGAGCTCAAATCAAAGCAAAAACCAGCTGCCCCTTCCTCTCTCTCTGTAGGCATAAACCAGCACATAAGCAGCCCCTGTTTGGAGGCAGGCGGGGATGTCAGGGAGAGAACACAAAAGGGGACGCTTCTCCAATGGAGATCTCTTTTTTTTTTCTTTTTTACAAAGGTTAAAGAGATTCTTTTGAAATGGGAGGCTAGAATTTAAACCTCTACCCAAAATAAGACACGACATTTTCTGTAGATATTACCTAATCAGCCATCGTGTAATTAACATTCATCTCAAAGAGGAGAGTTTTCTCTTTAAAGAATCAACTCTTCAAAAAAAATTTTTTTTTAACTTAGAAGATTTTGGTCTAGCCAGTTAGAAGAATTAGAACTCATTAAAAAAAAAAAAAATGAGGGCTTTCAACACTTTTTGTTCTCCTCTGCTAAGATTTTGTTGTTGTTGTTGTTCAGAAATTTGGACTCTTGCTGCATAAGAAATCTTTGACTTTTGAGAAGCCAAACAGTATTTAGCTGATTTGGAAACCTAAGTGAAGTTCCTTCTCAAAAGAGGCCAGGGTTTCTCAAGCTACAATCTCCCAGTTCCCAGCACAGACTGCCTTAATCTCACAAATCCCCTGCCGTCAGACTGCTCTTCTGCCCCTCTGCTCATCCTTTCTTGTCTCTCCTCATAGGCAGCCCTGCCTCCTGGTCCTTGGTGTTTTCCCAAGCCAGCTGTGTTAAGGCACAGCTTAAAAGAGTTTACTCTTGTAATTTGCACTACCCCAAATTCATTATTACACTTTATTTAGAAGTGTAATTCATTCATTCATTTTTTTAAATCGTTGAGTGTGATAATTGGCGAAGTGGAAACTTCCCTGTACCTCACATCAGTTTTCTGTTAATTTATGCTTTGCAAAACTTAAGAATAATAAACTTTCACCTAAGCACCCCCAAATGTTGCATCCTAGGGCAGTTACAAAGCAGAGAGATTGATCAATCATGTGAATCAAATGCAAAGATTACAATAAGTTTGAAATTAATCATGTTCTATTTGGAAGGAAAATCTGTCTCTTTTGAACATCACAGTCATGAAGTGGTACATTTCTGATTTAGTTAATAAGAGTCCAATTATATTTGAAATGTAGATTAATTCTCCTAAAAGCATTAATCAATTTGGCAAGGATACCTCAATAATAATGCAGTCTCTTTATTGCTTCCATAGTAAGACTGTGCCCCCATAATTGTAATCAGCTTATTGATACCAATACCTTTTCCCTTCAGTTAATTCAAATAGACCATTTCATAGGTACTTTCAGCTGATGGGATGGTAAATAATTTTTAGACTAAAAGTTGAAGTGGATTGATTAGAAGCAATTTTTTCTGTTTTGCACAATAAAAAGATGAACTACATGGTTCGCCAAGCCAATTTGCAGAGCAACCTCTCCTCTCTAATTTGCCAGGCTAATGTAGTAGAAGCTGAGTCCTGGGAAGTACAGAAATCCATTTACCCAGCCATGACATTTAAGTAGCAAACACAAGTACTGGATTTTTCCATTACCCTTCATTTCAGCCCTGCTATGTTCCACCTATGACCCTTACATGATGAGGACAACGCACTGTCATACAATTTGGTAACTATAATAAAGGTCCACTTCAAAATGTTTGAGAGCAGACTAAAAACATTTTTGAGAAAAGCATAATTAAGTCCATAACCAATCTCACTAATTCCTGATAATGTATTGGAAAACCAAATTATTTGATACATGCTCTAATAAATGCACATCATACCAGAGGAGGGGGAAATAGCGTATTTCTTCTATCACAAATAACACAGTGTTTGTCACCAATAGTCTCAGCCTTGCAGAGTGCTTTTACTTCACATAAGACTTTCTCTCAACAACAGGAAGCCAGCAAGTTCTCTAAAAACAGCATGGGCTCCTTTGTTGTATATTTTACCAGAAAGAAATGAAAAACCTCTACAAATAGAATCCATATGGAAATACCTATCAGAAAAGGAAAAAAAAACTGTACTTTTATTTTTCACAACTCTCCTAAGACATGTTAGTCTCAGCCCGAGTTTCTCCAGGTTAAGTTATCATCAAACTGGTACAGAGCTGCTCCCAGGGATGCGCCTTCCTGGGATATGGCCACTACGCTTCCCGGTGCAGGGAATGTAGTGGAAAGCCCGTAAATACTAGCTGAACGAAGGACCCTTGGATTTGGGGGGTGGCAGAAGACCAAAGCAATATTTTTAAATGAAGCCAAGTAAATTCAGCTTTATCTTGTTTTCTTTTTTTTTCCCCAAAGGAGTTAACTTTTGACCTTCAAAAAAGAAATAATGGAAGAGAATTTAGGATTTTTACCTCCCCTTGAAATTTCTTCAGGAATTCATTAAAACCACACTTGAAGCCAAAACATGCACTTCAGGGCTGAATTCAGAAGCTGATTCCACAAAAATTCAACCTCCAATGTGGCACCTTCAGCCTCAAATGAAGTCTGTGCAGGGCCCCAAAAATCGAGGACAGTCCTTGGAGAACATGTTGTCTGAAAGCTAAATGCTTTACCTTTTATTTCTGTTGTTTACTTAAATTGCTTTGGTAAAAGATTTATCTGCCAGCGTTCTTCCTGGTGTAAATTTAATAGCCTAGATATTAAAACCATCAAGTTCGAGGTTAGAGAAGAAAATGCCAACCTTGCTTCTTAATGACAGCAGCCCACCCAAAGGCGTTTAAATACCATCAGCAATATCCTTGATGCTTTAAGTGTATTTAAAAAGCAATTAGGTATGCCAATCTCGGGCTGAAAACAATTTTAAAATAACACAAGCATTAAGTCCCCGCTTTTTGACAAAGTAATGATTTGCACTGACATGATTTAGGTACTGTGCATTGTTTCTGCAAAGTAATTTCCACGAGGCAGGTGAGTGCGTGCTTAGGAAGATTCATGTTACTACAGGTTCTGGTTTCTTTTTGTTTTTTTTTTTCTCCCCATTAAAAAACAAAACTGTATATAATTGAATCTAACAGTTTTGAGTAACTACCAAAAACTACACCACTATAGGAAGTATTGATACTTACTAGCTGCTAAAAGCTAAAACTTTATCAATATTCATTGATCTTTGATTCTGACTGTATTAAGATCCAGGAGAGTGGTGGATGGAGGGTAGGCAGCAGACTGGGAAAGAGAGGTGTAGGGACTGGACTGTCGGGATTGTGCCAAAGACCACAGATGGGCTCGAACACCACTGAGTTCTCAGCAACTGTAACTGGGGAGGATGAGTAGCAGGTAAGTCCAGGACATTGAACCAAGAGGACAAAAACAATGTCTACCATCTGGACAGCTGAGCCTAGGGAGAGGTTGGGTTTTAAGGCCCACCAAGTGGTATTTCCCATCCTAGGGCTAGGGCGCAGCCCATGGTTGATTAAAGACCTGTATTTGAAGGAAATCATTTAGCAGGGGATAATACAAGGCAAGGAATGTAATGGCAAACAGGCAGGGGCAATGCTGGGTAAGGAGTTTCACAGCCAGGTCCTTTGGTCAAGCCAAGACCATGTGTTTATAAAAGGATCTCAAGACTTTATACTGGTCTGGAACTAGTGAGTCCAGGCAATCATTGAAGGTTTGGGGTTCCACTTGTTTTCTCAGAACTGTCCTGGTAAGATGAACACAATCCCTTTCTCAGCTAGGATAATTTGACGTTAACAAAACCTACTCCCTTCACATTCAGCGTAGACAGTACTTCGGGTTCTGAGATCCACTTTAAAAACGCCCAGTTGTTTTTTTCTAAAAAACAGTCATAGCTGCACAGCTATCTTCATGAACAGAAACAGGGGCAGTAGGGTGAGGGTGTTAGGAACACTGGCATCAGAAACACAGGATCGGGGTTCCAAGTGATGCTTCTGCCAGGTACTAGCTGTGTGACTTTGGGCAAGGTAATTAACTTCTCTGAGCCTCATTTGTAAAACGATGCAGCAAGTAATCTGAAGATTAATTAAGATAAACCACATTAAGTGTTCAGCACAGTACTTGACACTATAGGCTAGTCAGGAATGATTACTGTTGTTATTATCAGACAGCAAAATGCTACACTTGACAAAGAGCTGGAATCTTGCATTTGGGCCTCAAAAGGCGTAATGCTCCCAGTATGAGGCACAACTACTAGTACACCTCAAAATCTTTCTTGGAATATAGCAAGGTACAACAAATAATTAACTGAATGTTGAGTCTTCTGATTCTGAACATTTTTCGTTTCCCTTTGGCTTCTGCCCGCGTCCCAGCTATTTCTAAATTGCCTCTCCTTTGAAGCAGTTTGGTGTGTACTCTAGAGAAATATTTATTTTAATACAAGTCCAAACCAAATTAGTAATAATAGGTAAAATAATTAGTAAACAATTAGTAAAAAAAAAAAAAAAGCTTCTGGGAGAAAAAAATTGTATCATGCATTCCAAAACCAAATATTTTCAAATTATTCATTAGGTCAAGACTCTTACGCAGATAATTAAGAAATCACTGCACACTGTAGCAGTGTAGATATGTAGGAATTAAAATCTGTATTTTGTCCAGTCAAATGAGATAAAACTTACCCTTGAGGAAAAAGTCACTCCACCTGAAATACTCATAACTACTTTAACCTGGGGCACTCCCATTAATAAGTTATTAAATTCATAAGTACCAGTTACATCAAATTTTTTTTTTCCTCCAAGTAAGATGATATACAGCTGGGGCCTTAAAGGAAAGGTAAATTTTGTATAGAAAAATAAAGACAGAGAGGGAAAGAAGATCAGAGGCATAGATAAAAGGAACAGTAGAAGACGAAGGACAAGGTGAGGAAGGCTAGCTGGTCGTCAGGTACTCCAACCAGGAAAGACAGCAAGCTATTCACCACATATCCTTTTACAAGTAGCCGTACCAGGCTCCTGAACAATGCTGAATGATATCCAGGGCCTGCACATCAAAATAAAATAAGTCGCCAATGTCCAGATCCCAGGAAGGGGTTATTTCTTGAATGGCCCCTGAGATTCCAGGTTTAGGGACAGTTCTGTGATAATTATCCAAAATTCTGGATATGTATTGTTCCTCTGGACCCTGAATGTCTTATTCGCCCAGACTCTGACCTTGGTTCTTGGCTTTGTCTGTGTCCAATGGCCAAAGGGTTAGAGTAAAAGTGAAAGGGAGCTTGCTACAGCTACTAAGAAGTAATTAGAGTAGTAGTGGGTGAGGTAGGAG
This sequence comes from Phoca vitulina, assembly GCF_004348235.1. Lineage (NCBI taxonomy): Eukaryota > Metazoa > Chordata > Mammalia > Carnivora > Phocidae > Phoca > Phoca vitulina. The sequence continues at coordinate 1,932,216 of NW_022589773.1, read as the reverse complement.
AGTGAGGAAAAGGTCATTTGGAGCCTCTCTAAATTTCGCTGTTCAGGGACAAAGCTTCAGTTATGCTTGTTCTATTGCACATGATTTTAATAAGTTTAGGGGGGAAAATGGTTGTGTTCCAACAGCAGTGCTGTGGAAACATACAGTACTTTTTTCGGTGATGTTATGTACAGGTAGAGAGAACATCTATTTTTAAATGTTCAGTCACATAAATTAGCTTGAGCCCCAGACTTTAATTTTGAAGGAAAATTAGATTGGATCTAAATAATTGAAGACAAATGGGGAAAACATTTTAATAAAACTTCATAATTTGACTCACAGTTCCTTGAGCCATTAGTGCTCACTCTCATTAGAAGCATGATTACCAAGTGGTTGGTGAGTATCAGTTAATAACGTGAATATTTGTGGGGCCTTTCTACCTAGCTGAAAGCTGATTATGTTTATTATAACTACTTTCATCCATTTTCCCCAACCTGAATTGCCCATTTATCTTCTATGTCATTTTCTACCTTTTTAAAATTTTTTTATATTTCAATGCATGCCAAAAAAATAACAATATCATTCATTTGTATGATGCACTTCACAAAATACTTTTACAATTATCATTGAATTTACATTATGTAGCTTCGATTTTAAATTAAATCTTTCACTGTGATTTAGAAGATATTGGCTGAATTTATATAAATTCTCTTGATACAGTACATAACGAATAATATGCCTTTTTTTTATAATGAGGAAGCTGGTTTAAAAAAAAAAAGTAAGCACCATAAGCAAGCCTTATCAACTCCATTCACAAATTAATTTAAAAGACCATGATTTACAACCACATAGGAAGGATGTTTAAAATTAACGAGGAAGGTGACTGAATCAGGCCAAGGCAAAGAGACTGTTCAATATGTGCAATTCCATATATTTGTTAATAAATTTAATTATTTTGGTAAATAAGTGAGCTGTGGGCAAGTCACTCGTTAGTTTTCTGGAAACAATTTGCCTTGAAATTATTAAGAGATATTTAGTTGATCCAACTTGGACCAAGAGGAAAGGCTGAAACAAACACTGCATCGAAACAGAAGCTTTGCTAAAATGATTTGATGTGCACTGAGCCTTATAGTCTGAAACGAAGAACAAAAGCACTTTGACCCGAACTGCCTGGTACAGAACAACTTAGCAAATGAGAGGGCCCAACAAGGGAAATCTACATCTGATCTGGTGGCTGTGGCCACCACCCCCGCCCCCACTGCCTTCTGCGCTATTCCTGCAAACACCTGACACCTATTCCTCTAAGTACAATTCCTCTACGTACAAATCCAAAATAATTTTTATTTCTTTGTTGTACCAACAAATGAATAGAACTTCTTAGATGAAATATGATCATTATCTTCCTCATTTATATTTTATATGTGATGCTTTATTTCATTTTTAAGTGGGAATATATTCACATGGTTCAAGAATCAAACAATATATAAAAATAGACAGTGAAAAGTGTCACACTCACCCCAGTTCCTATCACCGCTCCAACAGGTAATTCCTTTTATTAATTTCTTTTAATCCTCTTAGAGTTTCTTTATGCATCTAGAAGCAAACACGAATATGTATTTTTATTTCTTCCCCTTTTTTCCACAAAAGGTTGTATATTATATAGTCTGCTCTGCACTTTTTTTTTTAACTTAACAATGCAGTTTATCCTGGAGAGCTTTCTATATCAGTTCTTCTTTTGTTTTTGTTTTTATTTTTGTAACAGCTGTATGTTATTCATGGTATGAATATGCCATAGTTGTTTGGATTTTTTAACCATTTCTATTGACTTACATTTAGGCTGCTTCCAATCTTTTGCTACTGCAAACAATGTTGCAATGAGTAACCTTGTCTGCTTGTTACAATATTTATTCTAAGGCTATGCTTGTGAATGTTTTAATCATCACTGCCATGTATACACCATTTTTCCATAACAAATCAGCATGGCTCAGTAGACAGAGCTATGAAAACATAGTAAGAGCCAGAAGAAATAAGCACCCTTATGCTGTGATGTACATCTTATGTATCACATGCTAGATGTAAACCACCATCTTCATTAAGGGCTCGAAACCTCATATTCATTCTTTTCTTCTTTTGATAAATATTTATTAAGGGTCTGTGATAGGTCAGGAAGATACTGCAATGAATAAAGAAGGCAAAGTCCTAATTTTATAGTACCTACACTCTAGTGGAGAAACACAGAAAATTAATAAATAAATGTATCACAGCATCCCTTTCTCCCTTACAGAAACCATAGGAGATCGGGTACAGCCTAAAGTCTAGGATGTTATGGTGGGTAAATTGCCCTTAATGCCCATAGTTTAGAAAGATATAAACAGTGGCCATTAAACTTGTGGCTTCCCCAGAGATGTGGGCAATGAATTATTTGTGAACAAGTTTTATCTGGCCTATTTATGTTCACACTCCCAAATGAGCAAATTCGATATTACAGAGGTATTGGTTCTCAGAAAAAATTGATCTACATGAATTTAATGTAATTCCACTCAAAATCCCAACAAGATTTTTTATAGAACTTGACCAACTGATTTTAAGTTCATCTTGCCCTACCTGATGTAAAATATACTATAAAGCTACAGTAATTAAAACAGTATGCTACTGATAAAGAAACATAGATTGATGGGCAAGAATAGAAAGTCTAATATGGATAAGAGAATCAAATATTAAATTGATTCCTGTGAAACTGCTGTTTTTAGAGGTCAAAGCTGTTTGAAAATTGGAAATTACATATTGTGCAGTCAATTACATGATTAAGGGTAACATTTCATATAGATAGAGAAAAGACAAATTATCTCCCAAAGTTGGCTATCCATGTGGGGAAGGGGAAACTCAGATCCTTATCTCATACCAAACATAACAACAAGTTATTTATCAAGTGTATTAAAGAAGTACATATTAGAAATATATACAAATAAATATTAGTTAAGGAAAATGAGTGGCTGTAACAGATAAATCCCCAAATCTCAGTGGCTTGAAATTCACGTAAAAGTTCAGAACAAGTGTTTTTGATCAAGTAGCTCTTCTTCAAGGAGTGATTCAGATCCAGGCACCTTCCATACTGTGGTTCCACTGCCTTCAATACATAGCTCCCCATTTCTCCCTGAGGGTTGTATCCATTACAGCCAACCAAAAGATAAAAGAGCATAAAAGATCATACAGGTAAGTCCCAGAAAATGGTACTTTGTCTGTCCACATTCCATTAGTCAGATCTCAATACCATGGCCACACCCAATCACAAGGAAGGTTGGGATATAGTCTGGCTGTGTGCTCAGGAGGAAAAGGAAAAGAGTTTGCTGAACAGCTAGCCATTTCTGCCTCACTTACACATTTTTATTCAGAAAAAAACTAAGAAGATATATTGTAGGCTTATGGTAAGGCAGATTTTCTCTTTTTTTAATTTTTTTTTAAGATTTTATTTATTTATTTGAGAGAGAGAAAGAGAGAGAGAGCACAAGCAAGGGGGAGAGGCAGAGGGAGAAGCAGGCCCCCCGCTGAGCAGGGATCCTGATGGGGGCTCAATCCCAGGATCCCAGGATCATGACTTGAGCCAAAGGCAGATGCTTAACCAACTGAGTCACCCAGGCGCCCTGGCGAGGAAGATTTTCTTAAGCCAAAAGTGAAAAAAATGAAAAATTGGCAGACCTGGTTTCATAAAACAGAAAAACCTAACCATAAAAGACACCATAAACAAAGAAACAAAGAAAATATTTATAACACATAAAGCAAAAGATCAATATTACAGAATCCAAAAGTTATAAATGGCCAATAAATATATGAAAAATGCTCAGTCTCACTAGGAACTAATGAAATGTACGTTAGAACAACAAAGGGACATTTTTTTAACCCATCAGATTTGTAAAAAAATTTTAAATGTTTAAAATATCCAATAATTCCTCTTCTAGATATCTACCTTACAGAAATGCTTCCCAAAATGTTCAAAGTAGAATGAAGAATATTTTGTAGTATCATTTATAATAACAAAAAATTAGAAACAACATAAGTAACAATAGAGAAAAGGATGGTTAAATAAACTCTAACATATCAATGTAATAGAATATTGTGCAGCAATTTTTTTAGGTAGATCTAGATATACAACATGTAAGGTTCTCCAAAAATACATTAAGTGAAAAAGTAAGTCACAGGATAATACATACAGCATCATTCTCTTTTTGCATATATACAGATGTAATTTCTATACAAACATTTAAATATAAGTGTGTAAGAAAATTAAATACCTCAAAGGATAAACACCAACCCAATACGTAAGTGTTTTTTTTCCCCAAGGAGGGAAATGAAATGACAACACAGGAAGGAAGGTTAAAAGGGAGTATTTTCCTTATATAATTGTATTCTTTTAATTTTTATTTTTTTAATTTTTTAAAAAGATTTTATTTATTTATTTGACAGAGAGAGACATAGCGAGAGAGGGAACACAAGCAGGAGGAGTGGGAGAGGGAGAAGCAGGCTTCCCGCGGAGCAGGGAGCCCGATGCGGCGCTTGATCCCAGGACCCTGGGATCATGACCTGAGCCGAAGGCAGATGCTTAACGACTGAGCCACCCAGGTGCCCCTCTTTTAATTTTTATAGGAATATATAATGCATCACCTGTACAAATAAGAAATGTGAAGGAATTTTTTAGGAAGTGTAAATAATAACTTGACTTCTGGTTTCTGGCTCTGCATGTAAGGAGTCTGGAAGTCACTACTCCATCCTAACAACAAATAAAAAGCAGAACAAACTGAAAAAATAATAACTCTTATAAGATCCCTAAGAGAGGTGAGGACAGAGAGCAAAGCACTGTCCCCAAGATTGGAGACACAGACTGGTGAACACAAGGAGTCATGGCTTAACAGAGCAGGCTCACAAGTGGAAACCATCAAAGGAAACAGTGCCAAAGTAAGAAAATCTGAACTGTAATTGACAAATTGCTGGAGGCTCAGTGTGCAAAGTCTGAGAGTAAAACAACAGGGGACCCAGTCATAGGGGGTACCCCCATGGTTTTGTGAGATCTATCTCCAGGAATTTGACCAGATTCTCACAGAAAATATCAAAGAGAAATCCCCTCATGCTTCCAGTAGGGGGAAGGGAAAAGGAACCATTTTGAAATAGGCCAGAGTACTCTCATCTCAACAAGGCCTGCCCTCAGGAGAAATTTAACCAGAATCTAGCCTGGAGTATTATCACCTCTTCCCTGGGCAAAGGGAAATATCCAACTTCAGCCCAAATCAAACTACAGAAAATCAAAGTTGAAGAAGAAGTCCTGAAAGAAGCCAGAGGGGAAAAAAACACCCTACCTACAGTGGGCAAAAGATAATTCAAAGTTAATGTGGAGATGCAAAAGATCCAGAATAGCCAAATCAATATAGAAGAAGAGCAAAGCTGGAGAACTGACGTTACCCAATTTCAAGACTTACTATAAAGCTATAGTAATCAAGACAGTGTGGTATTGGCAAACGAATAGACAAATTGATGAATGAAACAGAATAGAGAGCCCAGAAATAGACCCACATAAATACAGTCAACTGATCTTTGAGAAAGAGAGAAGGTAATACAATGAAGCAGAGATAAACTTTCAACAAATGGTGCTGGAAAAATTGGATATTCACTTGCAAAAAAAAAAAAAAAAAGAATCATGGGCGCCTGGTGGCTCAGTCAGTTAGGTGTTGGACTCTTGATTTCAGCTCAGGTCATGATCTCAGGGTCTTGAGATAGAGCCCTGGACAGGCTCTGTACTCAGCAGGGAGTCTACTTGAGATTCTCCCCCCTCTCCCTCTCCCTCTGCCCCTTCCCAAGCTCACATGCACATGTGCTTTCTCTCTCTCTCTAAAATAAATAAATAAATCTTTTTAAAAAATTAACTTAAAACAGATCATAAACCTAAATGTAAAATGCAAAACTATAAAACTCCTAGAAGATAACATAGGAGAAAGCCTAGATGACCTTGGGTACTACGCTGCCTTTTTAGATACAACACCAACAATCTGTGAAAGAAATAATTGACAAGCTGGACTTCATTAAAATTGAAAACAACTGTTCTGCGAAAGACAATGTCAGGAAAATGAAAAGACAAGCTATAGTCTGGAGAAAATATTCTCAAAAATACATTTGATAAAGGACTTATCCAAAAATACGAAGAACATTTCAAATTCAGTAGTATAAAACAAACAACCCAATTTAAAAAATGGGCCAAAGACTTTAACAGACATCTCACCAAAGAAAATATACAGATGACAAATAAGCATATGAAAAGATGACATTAGGGAAACGCAAACTTAAAAAACAACGAGATACCACTACATATCTATTAGAATGGACAAAATCCAGAATACTGACAACACCAAATGCTGGAAGGATTGGAGTACAGAAACTCTCACACATTGCTAGAAAATGCAAAAATGGTACAGTCACTTTGGAACACAGTTTGGCAGTTTCTTATAAAACTAAACATACTTTTACCATATGATCCAGCAATCATTCTCCTTGGTGTTTACCCAAAAGAGCTGAAAACATGTTCACACAAAAATCAGCACATGGATGTTTATAGCAGTTTTATTCATAATTGCCAAAACTTGAAAGCAACCAAGATGTCCTTCAGTAGGTGAATGGGTAAATAAACTGGTACATCCAGACAGCAGAATATTACTCAGGACTAAAATAAGTGAGCTATCAAGCCACGAACAGACATGGAAGAAACTTAAATGCATATTCATAAGTGAAAAAAGCTAATCTGAGAAGGCTACATACTGTATGATTCCAACTATATGACATTCTAGAAAAGGAAAAACTATGGAGACAGTATAAAGATCAATGGTTGCAAGGGTTTGGGAGAAGTGGGATGAGGAGGCAGAGCACAGAGGATTTTTAGTGCAGTGAAAATACTCTGTATGGTAATAAAATGATGGATATATGTCATTACACATTTGTTAAAAGCCATAGACTGTACAACACCAAGAGTGAACCCTAATGTAAACCATGGACTTGAGATGATAATGATGTGCCAATGTTGATTCATCAATGTAGTAAGTGTATCACTTTGGTAATGGGGGAGACAATGCATGCATGGGAGCAGGGGGGTTATGGGAAAATATCTGTAACTTCCCCTCAATTTTTCAGTTAAACTATAACTGCTCAAAAAAATAGGGATTTAAAGAAAAGGGAGGGGCGTCTGGGTGGCTCAGTCCTTAAGCGTCTGCCTTCGGCTCAGGTTATGATCCTAGGGTCCTGGGATCGAGCCCCACATCGGGCTCCCTGCTCGGCGGGAAGCCTGCTTCTCCCTCTCCCACTCCCCCTGCTTGTGTTCCCTCTCTCGCATTCTCTCTCTCTGTCAAATAAATAAAATAAAATAAAATTTTTTAAATAAAGAAAAGGGAACAAATTCAAAATATATAACTTGCATACCTCATGTTCAAGATAAAAGGCAGACTTGTAACATAAATATTTAAAATGTGATTAATATTGCTCACATGCAAATCCTATACATCAATTTAAAAAAAAAAAACCCAATAGAAAAATCAGTAATAGATTAGAATTAAAAACTCACAAAGGAAGAAATGTAAATGGTAAATAAGTACAGAATATGAAAAAAAGCCTTACCAGCGATAAGAAAAATTACTTTCTGGGGCGCCTTGGTGGCACAGTTGGTTAAGCATCCAACTCTTGGTTTATGCTCAGGTCATAATCTCAGGGTCATGAGATGGAGCCCCACGTTGGGCACTGTGCTCAGGGCGGAGTCTGCTTGAGATTCTCTCTCCCTCTCCCTCTGCCCCTCATGCTCGTGCTCTCTCTCCCTCTATCTCTCAAATAAGTAAATAAACCTTTAAAAAAGAAAAGAAAAGAAAAATGACTTCCCAAGTTAAGTCTTCCCACATCAAATTATCTGACTGCTTAAAGGAAGTCTAAGGGGATAAGAAGCCATTGAAGATCACAGGGACAGATGGAAACTTGGGGCCACCAGGAAATGTTTAAAGAAATGGTTCTCCCAAGAAATGAGGATTTATGAAGGAGGTGAGAGAAAGCAGCCAGGAGCAGCTTCATGAGGAAGATGTCAGAGAGGAAGGAGCTAGTGAGATCAACTATGTTCATGATTGTTAAGTATGTTAGCTATATTCCTGACTCCATTTTGTTGATTCTACCCTTATTTTCCTTTCTTACTTCACTCCTGGTTTTTTTAGGCCATCTTGTTGCATTTTATTCATCTTGTAAAGTGTCCTCCTTGTCTGGAACATTTTTGAGAACAGATAAACAAATGGGTGATTTATTTATCAAGTGGTAAAATGAATAGGTGGTTGAATAAATTGTGACTATTTTCAAGAAGAGAAAAGTCCTTAAAGTGATTTGGTGGGATGGGAATGCCAGACATTCCAAGAAAGAACTACTTTAGCATTACTGGACAATATTCTAGACCTCACATTCCCAAGAAAGGGGATGTATGAGGACTGTTACACCAGATGCCTAAAGGAGTATTGGTTCTGTGTCAACAGAATTCATAGCCGTGTTTAAACATATACAGTAACTTAAACTGTAGAAAAGAGTAAGTTATATTAGGATAGGTTAACTGCTATAGCAAATAACCCCCCACATGTATAATGGCTCAATCTCAATAGAAGTTTATTTCTTGCTCACAAAACAGTACTGAGCAAGCAAACAGGTTGGCAGAACAGTCGTTCGGGGAGCCCAAGCTGATGGAGGCATTGCAATCTTCAACACATGGCTTCCAAAGTTGCCCTGAGAGTCACCTAGCTCTAACCAGCCAGAAGGAGAAAAGAGCAAAGACCATGTGGGAGGTCTATATGGACCAAATCCAGAAGTCGGACATATCAGTTTTGGATAAAACTTAGGAGAGCAACCACACTGAACTACAAGGCAGGCAGGGAACTGTATTCTAGCTATGTGCCCAGAATGAAAAGGAAAACATGGATTTGGGCAAGCCCCTAGTATTTCCTGCTGCAGACAATTAGCAGACCTAGAGTCAGACTTGAATAAGGGACCTCAATAAATTCCAAACTCCACACTTTGATTCCCCTTCTTAGGAGCCTGGGAACATGTGCCAAGCACCTGTTCAAGAGTTACTTTGGTAATAAATTCCAGATAAGAATTCTACCTCCCAAACTCCATTACCGAAGTTTTTTTCAGGGAACACTCCCATCCCAGTTTAGAGGGAAGAAAGGCAAAGAAAGACCATCCCTGCAGTGCATTTTAAGAGAGTTACTGTGGTATCAAGGAGAAATCAAAGATGGAAGATTGACTGTACTTGTAAATAGGGAGGATTTTTCTGTGCAGCCTTGTGCATTTATGGAAAGAATGTCATGCTGATGTCAATCTTTGCTAAACCACTGATCAATCCTATGCCGAAGCCCATTTTTTAAAAATATTATTTCTATTGTTCACTTCTGCCCTGCTCTGGTAAGGCTATTTCCACACTGAGTGGGAGAAATAAAAGAACAGCTGCACCACATCGCTTAACCATGAACCCTAGTAGGCACCCATTTTGCTAAAAAGAAGAAATCAATTTTTAGTTTTATAAGAGTGAAATAAAACCCATTTAAAAAGAAATATTAAGAATGCCTATTTAAATGCAAATTGAACTACAGCATTTACATATGTCAATTAAAGTCCCTCGAAGGATTTCCTTGAAATAGTAGCATTTGCTTATATGAATTTTTTGTTTTAAAGAGAAAGACTCACAATTAAAAGTTGTTCTGAATGTCATGGCAGTTGCTAAAAAAAAGTAGATCATTGTTAGCTCTGGTAGCATTTGACTTAAGGGACTGATTTCGTTTCAACATGAAAAACATGATGATGACTCCTTTGCCTCTCCAAGAAAGGTCACGCCCATGATTTTGTCCCTGCTTGCACCCCAGTAGACAGGAGAACCAAGGTGAACAGTGACTCTTTGACACCCACAACACAATCTAAGAATAATAAAAAGCTAAGATTTGCTGAGGACCTACTGCCTATGCCAGGTATTTTTTTCTTCAGATTATATCAGTTGGTCTCTACAATCACCCAGAGAGGGAAGTGGGTAAACATTATTATCCTATTTTACAGTTGAGAAAACTGAGGCTCAGAGAAGTAGCAGCTTACTCTCAACCTCACAATGGGTAAGTTGTAATCCAAGATTCAAAGCCAAATGTGTGTTATTTCAAAGCCCAAAGTTTAAGTCACTCTTCTAAGCTGGCTCACATACAGCCACGTCAGTTAGGCTCTTACCAGTCAGATGCTTTTCCCCTGCCTGCACAAAGGTCGAGACTCCTCAGGCTGCATTTGCAAGCTGTGGGTCTTTTTCAATGGAATAACTTTTGGAAGAAGAAACAGCAACCACTGACCCTGCTAAGACATAGCTAACACTACATCATTTGCCTGACCCGTCCTTTGAGTCTGTCCATCTCCTCTTCCAATCAGGGAAGGCTCACACGTTATGAGTCTTGGACTTGACTAGCCATACCGGATGTACAAGGAATCATGACAGGAGTCAAGAGAAGTCTTCCCACCAGCACCCACTAATTTCCTCTCCCCAAAAGTTTCCTACAACTGCTCACTAGTCTTAGAAATCCCTTTAACAGATGACCAGGCCTTTAGTCCACAATCAGAGAGTGGGATAATAATAGAAAAGATGTGAGGTCAGGGAAGTTAATTATCCTAAATGTACACAAAACAATATATCTGACAATAGCACATCTTTTTGCAGGGAAGATTTTATGTAAGAAGGAGAAGGTTAACAAATAACACAACAGAACCTCTGCTACCACTGCCCTTTTGCACAGACCATAACAGGCATCACTAACACAACCCAGCACAGTTTCCTTCTGAACTTAGACATAACACTCTCAACATAGCACATTCATAAGAGTTGACACATGTGATTGGACCCAATTTACCCATTCCAGAAATTTAAAAAATGCAGGAAGCCTTCTGCATGAAGTGAATGTCAGGGGCCACTGAGGGTGGCAAAGGCTGTGGAGAGGAGAGGCTGGGATCTTCATGACATCTTTGACCAACTTCCCAAGTTTACCTGGGATCTATTTGTCCCCAAAGACTCATAACACTGCTCACAAAGCGCATCATTGGCAGGTATTGTCAAAGTGCAAATATAGTGTGTGGGGGTGGGGAGGGGGGAGTAAGTGTTATCTCCTTTCTGAGTTGTTTCTGTAACAGCCAAGGCTTCTATTACCATTGGAACAGAACCAGTAGGTCCGATGTATTTCATATATTTACCATAAAGACTGCTGTGGTAGTAAATTACCTGCCTTGGAACCTTGTAGATCAAACTGAAAAGTTACATATAAGAGTTCTAGTTCTGAATAAAATGGAATAAGCTCACTCCGTTCTGTCTCTGCCACAGAATGGATATATAAAACCTGGAGAGAATGCGTGGAGCAGCTATTTGAGGATTCTGAAAAGTCAATAGTAGCAGGCAGATTGGGAAAGAAGAGCAGAATTTGAAGGCCCACCAGCCCAGTAGGGGAACTGGTAGGAGGAGAGTTCCTACTTTTCCATGAATACCTCTCAGCCCAGATACAAGGCAGGCCAAAAACCGGAAGTGGGCACCAGAGAATAAACAAGTACATCTCTAGGAAAACCCCGCTAGTACTGGCTCAATGAATGAAACCAGGGACTTTGAATACTCAAAGAGTGTGGGAGAAATCCCCTATTTTTCTCTTTTTATCTTTTTCAATCTCATTCCATCATGTCCCAACCCCCAGGCAATCCCACACTGGTGGCAGTGGTGGTGGTGGTGGTGGCAGAGGCAGCAGCAGGGCCCACAAACACCTGAAACTCTGTAGAATGGAAATTTTTCTCTGCTATCAGAGGAGCTACAGTCCCAAGAAGATGGATAAACCTCGTCAGGTTTTTTCTCTCTCTGTCCTCCTGCTGTCTGGCCCCAGATGTGGGTGAATTATGAGAATTGTGTGGCAGGCTGTGATATCTAAAGCCCCAGATTTCTGACTAGAAAAACAAAAAGGAGGGCAGAGAACTGGAAAGGAAAAATGAGATTGAAAAAGGAAGGATCTCAGGAATGTGACCATGCAGAGCTGTTTACACACTCCTGGACTCACCTCCAAACTACACATGCAACATATCATAGACTTTGAGAACTAAACCATGGGATTAGACCACTGCCCAGCTCCCAGATTGACCACTGGATGGTACACACATGAGATTGATCCAAATAGCACTTCAGAGCCTTTGAAAACAGAATTGACATTGAAACCATAACCCACAGAAGACAGATCAGAACTTACAGCCTAAACCCAAATGTGTCAATAGCCAACTAAAACAAAAACATCCAGTTTCTTCATAAGATTTAAGCAAGACCTAGAGTCTCATAACATTCTCATTTTCCAAAATACAATCCAAAATTATTTGACACACAAAGAATCAGGAAAATCTCAACTCACATGAGAAAACATAATCAACAGACAGACACCAACGTCAAGATGACACAGATCTTGGAATTATCTGAGAAAGACTTTAAAGGAGCTATTACAAAAGTGCTCCAAAAAATAAGGGCAAACATTCTTTAAAAAGATGGAAAGATAGAAAATTTCAACAAAGAAATAGAAAATATAAAGGAGAACCAAATAGAAATTTTACAACTAATAAATACAAAAACCAAAATTGAAAACACACTGAATGCCCTAAATAACAAAATGAAAGTGACAGAGGAAAGAGTTGGTAAACTTGAAGGTAGATCAATAGAAATTATCCAACTTGCACAATAGAAAAAAATACTAAAGATTTAATGAATAGAGCCTCCAGGGCCTGTGGGACAATACCAAAATTTCTAACATTTATGTCATAGGAGTCTCAGAAGGGAAAAAAAAAAAATGCAGGACTAAAAAAAAAATTTAAAAATAGTGGCTAACAACTTCCCAAATTTGGCAAAAGACATATAATTTTTTAAAAAAGACACCTCAGATAAGAAAAAGTATGAGAATTCATTGCCAACAGACCCACTCTAAAAGAATTGCTAAAAAAGTTCTCAAAGGGAAATGATACCAAAAAGAAATTTTGAATATTGAGAATGAAGAAAGAGCAAGATAAATGATAAATAAAGAGCAAGAATTATCTTCTCTTCTTGAATTCTTTAAAATACATATGACAGCCAAAAGCAAAAATTATAATAATGTCTGATATGGCAAGTTATATATGTGTTTTATAATTCCGAGATCAATTACTAAAAATATACATAAAATACATAGCCAACGACACAATGTATAAATTTAATAGAATACTAAAATATGTTCAAATAGCTCAAAAGAAGAAAGGAAGGGGAAATATACAAGTAAAAATCAGAGAGAAAACATAGGACACAATAATAAAATGGTAGGCCCAAATCCAAATGTACCAATAATTACAATAAGTGTAAATGTTCTAAATATGCCAATTAAAAGACAGAGATTGCCAGATAGAGATGAATGGATTTAGAAACAATAAAAACATGAGACCATATGCTGTCTATAACAAATTCACCTCAAATACAATGATATAGACAGGATAAAGCAAAAAGATAGAAAGAATATACCACGCAAACACTAACTAAAAGAAAGCTAGCATAGCTATATTAATAACAAAGTAAACTTCAGAGCAAAGAAAATTACACAATGATAAAAAGATCAATTCACCAAGAACACATAACAATCATAAATGTGTATGCACCTAATAACACTTCATGAAACAAAAACTGAAAGAATTGAAAGGAGAAATAGAAAAATCCAAAATTATAGTTGGAGACTTCAATACTACTCTCAGTAATCAATAGAACTAGAAGACAGAAAATTAGCAAGGAAATAAAAGAAGTAAACAACATCAAACAACTAAATCTAATTGACATTTATAAAACACTCCATCCAACAACAGATTATACATTCCTTTCACATACTTATTGAACATTCACCAAGACAGAGCATATCCTGAGTCATAAAACAAACCTTAATAAATTTCAAAGAATTGAATTATGTATTCTCTGATAATATGGAATTAAGCTAGAAATCAATAACAAAGATAACAGTAAAATCTACAGATACTTGGAAATGAAACAATACACTTCTAAATAATACATGGGTAAAAGAGGAGGTCCGAAATTTAAAAATATTTTCATCTGAATGAAAAAAGATCAAAAATCTGTGAGATGAAGCGAAAGCAGTACTTAGATATTTAAAGGGTTAAATACTCATATTAGAAAAGAAGTCTCTAATTAGTAACCTAAGCTTCCACCTAGAGAAAAATAAATCCAATGTAAGCACAGGGTAGGAGATAATAAACATAAAAGCAGTAATCAATGAAATCAAAAACAGAGAAACGATAAAGAAAATCAGTGACACAAAGAGGTAGTTCTTTTTAAAAGATCAGTAAAATTGATAAATCTCTAGCAAGAGCAACAAAGAAAAAAGCAGAAAATTCACAAATTAAAAATATCAGGAATGAAAAGGGGGATATTACTACAAACTCTGCAGAAATTAGAAGTATAAAGAGACTACAAATAACTCTATACACATATACTCAATAATGTAGATGAAATGAGCACTTCTACAAAAACCATAAACTACCAAAACTCACTCAAGGTAAAATAGATAACCTGAATAATTCTATAACTATTAAAAGAAATTGAATTAGTAATTTCAAACCTTCTGAAAAAGAAATCTCCAGGCTTAGAGTATTTCACTGATGAATTCTACCAAACAATTAAAGAAGAAATAACACAAATTCTATGCCCCTCCCAATGGGAGGGATGGGGTGGCTGGGTGATAGACATTGGGGATGGAATGGATTATCTTGATAAATCACTGAACTGTCCTTTTCTTTTCTTATTTTTAAATTTTATTTTATTATGTTATGTTAGGCACCATACAATACAACATTAATTTTTGATGTAGTGATCCACGATTCATTGTTTTCATCTAACACCCAGTGCTCCATGCAGTATGTGCCCTCCTTAAGAAGAGGAAATACTTTTCAGTTTATTGATGAGGTATTACCCTGATATCAAAACCAAACAAAAACATTATAAGAAAAGAAAACAATATACCTTAATAAGTATTTTTGTGAAAATATAAAACATTACAAAATAAAATCCAGCAATATATAAAGAGAGTAATACACCACAACTGGTTCAATATGCAAAAATCAATGCTATCATTATGATAACAGCCTAAAGAAAAAACCCCACATGATCCTATTATCTACGCCAAAAAATCATTTGATGAAATTCAATACTCATTCATGACAAAAACTCTCAATAAACTGAAATAGAATTTCCTTAACCTGATAAAAGGTACTATTATAGGCTGAATTGTGTCCCCTCCAAATTCATATGTTGAAGCCCTGACTCTATTTGGAGATAGGGTCTTTTTATAAAGGTGGTTAAATTAAGATGAGGCCACAAGGATGGGCCCTAATCCAATCCTAATGGTGTCCTTAAGAGAAAATCTGGACACAGAGAGACACCAGGGATACGTGCATAGAGGAAAGAGCAAGTGAGAACATGGAGAGAAGGTTGCCAAGTACAAGCCAAGAGGAGAGGCCTCAGAAGAAACCAAACCAGCTGACACCTTGATCTCTGTCTTCCAGCTTCTAGAACTGTGAGAAATAAATTTCTGTTTAAAGTCTGTGGTACTGGGGCGCCTGGGTGGCCCAGTCAGTTAAGCGGCCAACTCTTGGTTTAAGCTCAGGTAGTGATTTCGAGGTTGTGGGATCAAGCCCCGCATTAGGCTCTGTGCTCAGCACAGAATCCACTTCAGATTCTCTCTCCCTCTCCCCACTCACTCACTCTCTCTCTCTCTCAAATAAATAAATAAAATCCTTTAAAAATTTTTTTAAAAAGTCTGTAGTACTTCGTTAAGGCACCCCCAGTCAACTGATACAAAGACCTACAAAATAATATAGGTACCTACAGCTAACATCATAGTTAAGGATGAAAGACTGGGTGCTCCCCTACCCACCCTTCCCAAGATCAAAAACAAGGCAAGAATGTCTGCTCTCTCACTCTCATGTGAAAAGGCATAGGAAAAGGACAGTTCATCTTTGTGTATGGTGTTAGAGAATGGTCGGGTTTCATTCTTCTGTATATAGCTGTCCAATTTTCCCAGCACCATTTATTGAAGAGACTGTCTTTTTTCCATTGCATATTTTTTCCTGCTTTGTTGAAGATTATTTGACCATAGAGTTGAGGGTCCATATCTGGGCTCTCTATTCTGTTCCACTGGTCTATATGTCTGGTGAGACAGGAATCCATCAAAATCCTAGAGAAGAACATAGGCAGTAATCTCTTTGACATCGGCCACAGCAACTTCTTTCAAGATACATCTCCAAAGGCTAGTGAAACAAAAGCAAAAATGAACTTTTGGGACTTCATCAAGATAAAAAGCTTCTACACAGCAAAGGAAACAGTCAACAAAACAAAGAGGCAACCCACAGAATGGGAGAAGATATTTGCAAACGACACTACAGATAAAGGGCTGGTATCAAAGATCTGTAAAGAACTTCTCAACACCCAAAAAACAAATAATCAAGTCAAAAAATGGGCAGAAGACATGAATAGACACTTCTCCAAAGAAGACATACAAATGGCTAACAGACACATGAAAAAATGTTCATCATCATTAGCCATCAGGGAACTTCAAATCAAAACCACATTGAGATACCACCTTACACCAGTTAGAATGGCAAAAATTGACAAGGCAAGAAACAGCAAATGTTGGAGAGGTTGTAGAGAAAGGGGAATCCTCTTACACTGTTGATGGGAATGCAAGTTGGTACAGCCACTTTGGAAAACAGTGTGGGGTGCCTCAAAAAATTAAAAATAGAGCTACCCTATGACCCAGCAATTGCACTGCTGGGTATTTACCCCAAAGACACAGATGTAGTGAAAAGAAGGGCCATAGGCACCCCAGTTCACAGCAGCAATGTCCGCAATAGCCAAACTGTGGAAAGAGCCAAGATGCCCTTCAACAGGTGAATGGATAAAGAAGATGTGGTCCATATATACAATGGAATATTACTCAGCCATCAGAAAGGATGAATACCCAACTTTTACATCAACATGGATGGCACTGGAGGAGATTATGCTAAGTGAAATAAGTCAAGCAGAGAAAGTCAATTATCATATGGTTTCACTTATTTGTGGAACATAAGGAATAGCATGGAGGACATTAGGGGAAGGAAGGGAAAAATGAAGTGGGGGGGAATCGGAGGGAGAGACGAACCATGAGAGACTATGGACTCTGAGAAACAAACTGGGGGTTTTAGAGGGGAGGGAGGTGGGGGGATGGGTTAGCCTGGTGATGGGTATTAAGGAGGGCACATACTGCATGGAGCACTGGGTGTTAGACGAAAACAATGAATCATGGATCACTACATCAAAAATTAATGATGTATTGTATGGTGACTAACATAACATAATAAAATAAAATTTAAAAAAAAAGAAAAGAAAAGGACAGTTCAGTGATTTATCAAGATAATCCATTCCATCCCCAATGTCTATCACCCAGGCACCCCATCCCTCCCATTGGGGAGGGTATGTGCTACGGTGAGCGCTGTGAATTGTGCAAGACTGTTGAATCACAGATCTGTACCTCTGAAACAAATAATACATTATATGTTAAAAAAAAAAAAAGAAGAAGAAGAAGATAGCAGGAGGGGAAGAATGAAGGGGCAGAAATCGGAGGGGAAATCAAACCATGAGAGATGATGGACTCGAAAAAAAACTGAGGGTTCTAGAGGGGAGGGGGGAGGGAGGATGGGTTAGCCTGGTGATGGGTATTAAAGAGGGCACGTTCTGCATGGAGCACTGGGTGTTATGCACAAACAATGAATCATGGAACACTACATCAAAAACTAATGATGTAATGTATGGTGATTAACATAACATAATAATAATAATAGAAAAAAGATAATCCATTCCATAGATGTTATCTCATCTCCTCACCTCAGTGCTCCCCACCAGACCAACTCTAGCACCAACTACACACACACATACACACACACAAATCATACCCATTATTCGAATGTCTTCATTAAAACTAATTTTCAGGGACTCCTGGGTGGCTCAGTCAGTTAAGTGTCTGCCTTTGGCTCAGGTCATGATCCCAGGGTCCTGGGATCGAGCCCCACGTTGGGGGGACGGGGTCCCTGCTCAGCAGGGAGTCTGCTTCTCCCTCTCCCTCTGCTCTTCCCCCCAACTCATGCTTGCGCTCTTTCTCTTTCAAATAAAATCTTTAAAAAAAAAAAAACTAATTTTCACCCAAATTATCAAAATAGTTGCCTCAATTCACTGTGCATGTACAGAGATGGTCTTGGGCATAAGGAGAAAAGGGAGCAGGGAATCAAATTAACAGCAAGACTATGAGGTCTGTACAAATGAAAATTCAAAAACAACTTCAATATGCCCATATATGAAAACTGCAACCTACACATCCCTGGTCATGACATGGAGGATCAGGTTACATTTGATGGAGCTTTCTAAAGTCATTACTCTGTCATAATGTAATATTTATATCTTAATGAAAGAGGAATAAATTATGATTATTTAAAAAGCATAAAGTTTCTTAGAGACCTCAGTTTATGGCAGTTACTTGAAGGTTTATTTTCTCCTCACATATAATGCATCTGAGCAGTTTAGAACTGTATCTACCACGGCCCACTTCACACCTACTCTTGCAAGAAAAAGGTTTCGTGCAAAATGTGAAAATTGCAACTGGAGGCATTATATGTAGGCTACTTAATCTATGATAGAGGAGATCTACATGCATTTGTTGCCCTAGATGGACAAGGGAAAAGGTAGTTTAAAGGAAATAAAGATTATGTTCTAGGGTTGTGTTTTTTCTCCTGAGGCTCTTTAAACAATGCCTCTATCTGTTCCTCATTTTCCAATTGTCTTCTCTAGCGATGTGGCAATAATTTAGCAGTATTATGTGCTGTCACTTCTGTATTAGTAAACACCAGGACTTGCTTAGTAATTACAGACTAACCTCATAATGAAATGCAGTGAACAGTTCTAATTAAATTTTAATGTTGCTTAACAACTATTCTACTTTAAAATGAGAATTTTCCAGCCATGTATCCTAATAAGTTATCAGGATGCATTATCCCCAAAAACTGTACAAACGAGAAGGTAAACATATAATATTACCACCAGCGGGCATGTGTGTGGGGACATTTATAATCAAAATTAATACACTACATTGAAAATTATTAAAATATAAAAGCACATCAAAATGCTATCACAACTGCAGGGCAGGATATTTTTGAAAGCTCATATTTCACTTTGAAGAGGGAAAAATGGCAAATTATTCTCCAATACAGGAGTTAAAGCTCTCTTCTTCTGAACATGGGACTGATACGTGTTAACCTAAGAACATCCACACCTCCTTATAAAATCACAAAGCTAAAACTCAACTCACCATGCAATCTAGGAAACAAGGCCTTCCATTTACTTTATTCTTTTTTTTTTAAGATTTATTTATTTATTTATTTGACAGAGAGAGACACACGAGAGAGGGAACACAAGCAGGGGCAGAGGGAGAGGGAGAAGCAGGCTACCCGCCGAGCAGGGAGCCCGATGGAGGGCTCGATCCCAGGACCCTGGGATCATGACCTGAGCTGAAGGCAGATGCTTAACGACTGAGCCACCCAGGCACCCCCATTTACTTTATTTTTTAAAAATCTGCCATGTTCTATTGCTCTACTGCTTTCATCTGTACAAAGTATTTCTGAGCATTTATGTAAGTCCCTTTGATGTTGACCTTGTGAGCATGGTGATACAGTGGAAATTTGCTACCCATTTCTCTCTTCATATCACAGGAATACAATATTAATATACACAATCCTCCCTCCTCCCTTTACATTGCCAGAAAAAAGAGGTCCAATCGATTACATTTCTGGAAAAGACCTATCCCCTAATTCTCCCACCACTGCTTGCTGCAATCTGCTATAGTTCCTCCTCCCATTTCTATCAAACCACTTTTATCGATTCTTCTACTCATAAGGCCTAATTAATGCCTTTTGGGCATAAAATCTTAAAGTACAATCATGCTGAACCCAGTGAGGGTATTGCTTATAGAATTCTGCAAAATGTACTCCTGTTTTACATTTCGTATTAGCTTACTCTTTTTTCTCCAAGACGCAGAGCTAACCTAAGTATTGGCATTGACAAATGTGAAGCCTTTATTTGTTTTTAAAGATTTTATTTATTTATTTGTTAGAGAGGGAGAGAGAGCACAAGCAGGGGGAGCCGCAGGCAGAGGGAGAAGCAGGCTCCCCGCCGAGCAGGGAGCCCAACATGGGACCCGATCCCAGAACCCTGGGATCATGACCTGAGCAGAAGGCAGACGCTTAACCGACTGAGCCACTCAGGCATCCCAATGTGAAACCTTTATTTCCATTACCCAAGCCGTTGTGTTATTAGGCATATGTGCTCACTTCACTGACCCTGAGTCTTGGCTATCTCCCTCCACAAAGTTGTATACCCCACACTCACTTACAGTAGGAATTGCTGGTGCTGCTACTGATGGAGATATCTGTTTACAGATGACTATGACAAGATGTATTAGGACCTTTTCTTCCCTGCCTACACCAAAGAAGAAGAGGTGACATCTCAGTTTTTCTGGGATTCTCCTTGGCCAAGGCTATGTATGGAACGAAGCTAGAAGCTCTGGGAGCTTCTGCTAAACAGCCTCCACCGCCCGAGAGGAGAGGGGGGAAGGGGAGAAGCAAGCCCTGAGTGACCTTTCTGAGTCATCGGCCATCCAGGTCGGGGCAGCCTGAGGGAGGAGGATGTCCTGCACTGAGATGCTTCACAGCCTTCTTAATACTGGGGTCCCAGGGCGCCTGGATGGCTCATTCAGTTAAGTGTCCAACTCTTGATTTCAGCTCAGGTCATGATCTCAGGGTCATGAGATCCAGCCCCCCAAGTGGCTCTGTGCTGGGCATAGAGCCTGCTTAAGATTCTCTCTCTCCCTCTGCCCCTCCCCACCCCAACTCACATGCTTAAGCTTGCTCTCTCTCTCAAAAAAAAACAAAAACAAAAACAAAAAAACCTTGGGTCCCTATGGAGCCCTACTATAGCCAAGTTTACCAGGAGATTTGGGTAGGACTGGGATTGATGGGCTTCGTCATTTATAAAATCAGGAGTGCTGATAAAGGAAGTAAAGCTTTGAAAGCTTTGAGCCTTGCACCTGCTCATGGTCATCATTAACCAGCTTTACTTGGGAGTACACATCAGAGGGAATATCAGGCTGGCTGTAAATTTCAGCAAGCTCTCTTAGATGGGAACATGGAGCATTGCTGTACACTTGTAGATGTATTGCTTCCTTTGTGGCATGAATAAATGTCCCTGTGAGGTGCATCACACACACACACAAAATACTACTGCCCCTATTAATGCTCTCTCTCCTGGCTACTATAATCACAATGCCATTCTTCCTGAAAACAACTTCAAGACATCCTTGCCTCTTACCCCTCCCTCAGTCCCCACATCCACCCTTTCCTTTACATTTCCATTGTCACTCCTCTAGTTCATGCCTTTATCACCTCTCACCTGGACATTCACTCAGTGTTTATTAAAGCACCAACTATGTGCTGGGCAGGGTGGAAAATACAGACCTGTGTAATACTCCAAATATTTATGATCTGGCAATAGAGTAGGGAAATACAGACATTTAGACAGTACCTAGAATGCAAGTCCAAATGAAACAGAATAGAATACATAGGAAGGTTTCACACATACATGATTCAACAGAAAAGATATATAAGAAGGTTTCATGGAGCCATTGCCCCTTGAGGTGAAACTTGAACAATGAATAAAAAGAAGAAAAAAAATACATTTCTGTCTGAGAAAACAGCATGAACAAATGCTAGGGATTAGGAAATCTGTCATGTGGGAAGAACAATGGGTTGCCCAGTGGGACTGGAGAATGGGGTGGGAAGGACAAAGCAGCAGTCAAAGATGCAAGCACTGAGGAGCAGGGGGTAGGTCTTTTAAGAGGCAAGAGCACCAGGTCAGGCACCTGTCCTTCAAATCCTGCCTCCACTCCTAAAGGTCATGTGGCCATGAACAAATTATTTATCTTCCCTGAGACTCAGTGTCTTCATTTGTAAGATATAGACAACAAAATATCTACCTCATATAGTTTAATGAGGATTAAATGAAATAATATATGGAGAGACTTTGCACATCCTAGAATGTAGCAGGCACTTCATGGATGGTAGTTATTGTTATCATAGGAGACTATTATGGACTGACTATTTGTAAGCCCTGAAGATTCACATGTTAAAGGTCTCACACACAATGAGGCTATGTTGGGAGATGGGCTTCTAAGGAAGTAAGTAAGGTTAAATGAAGTCAAAAGTATGGGTCCCTGATCTGATCAGATGAGAGTCCTTATAAGAGAAAGCACAGAAGACCTTGCCCACTCCCCTGCACCGAGGAAAGGCCATGTGAGGACATAGTCTTCAGGTGGCTGAAGACTGATGGGAAGACCCTCTTCATCGACTTCCTGCATTCTGTCCCTGCCCTTCTCCATCCATTCATGACAACCACTCTAAGACTAAAAGCCCCAGTACCGCTTGGATGAGCTGCTCCAAAATTTGACCTACGGAATAAAGCCTAAATCCCTTAGTTTGGTATTCAAGATCCTCCAGAATCTGGATCAGGCCCCCACTCCCTAGCCTACTACTTTCCTTACCTGGGAAGATCAGATCCTGGGCAGGGCCACATTTGTGCCTTTGTTCAAGCTGTTCTTCTAACAAGAATACCCTTTTCCATTGCTCTCAGTCAAAATCCAATCCACCCTTTAAGGCCAGTGCCAACATCACTCCCCCAGGAGAGCTCCCCTCCTCTGAACCCCTGTTGCTCATATGTCTGGTGTATCAGTGACCAACCTCTTATATTCCAATTCATGTTTGGTTATATCTCCTCTACTACACTTTAATGATCTGTGGTGAATTTTTGTGGTCTTCACAGAAAGGAATTTAAAGAGGGCACACGGGGAAATCCCTAAGCCAGGAGACAGCGAAGCTATGTTTGCAGAACAGAAGGGGAGAGAGAGAGCCTGGAGGAGAAAGGGATTAGACTTGTTCAAGGGGCAACTGGAGTCATTTGAAGTGGATGTGCGTTGTGAGCCTGACTACAATCCCCCCCTCCCCGTAGAGTCTCCACCACTGGTTACTCTTCCATGCTGGGGAATTCTCTGCCAGGCGGGGTAAGGCACTGCGTGGGAAAGATGCTTACTGGGTGGCAATAATCATAATCCTAAGTAGCATCTGTGGAAGACATAGCTGGTGCTGTATAGTATGAGTTTTAAGCATTATATACTGTGTTCCTTTTTGGTACTGAAACACATGGCTTTCTGTTGCTATAAAGTTATTTTAGTGTTTTTCTTTAATCTGAAATCTCATTCTGAGATTAACCCAGAAAATTATATGTTGCATTAAAATAATGACTCCAGGGGTGCCTGGGTGGCTCAGTCAGTTAAGCATCTGCCTTCGGCTCAGGTCATGATCCCAGGGTCCTGGGATTGAGCCCCGCATCGGGCTCCCTGCTCCGCGGGAAGCCTGCTTCTCCCTCTCCCACTCCCCCTGCTTGTGCTCCCTCTCTCGCTGTGTCTCTCTCTGTCAAATAAATAAATAAAATCTTTTTTAAAAAACAAATGAATAAATAATGACTCCAGTCAGGAAGCATTCATTTATAAAGCTTTCTAACCGTATACCTCCCCTACTTAAGACCCACAGTCAATTATCTAACTGTTGTTTTAATTCCCATGTTCTGGCTTATAAGGAGGGCAAGCAACTTTTGTTATATCACTAGTCATTTATATTTGACCCACTAGTCAAAGTGACTGGGACAAATGGCAGAGAGTGTGCGAGGGGCCCTTGGGGAAGGTGCCCCAAGCAGGGAGGTGTCAGGCCTGGCTGCCTGCTTCCCCTCCCCGTTCCTCTCCTCCATTCCTCTAGGGCCAGCCCCCAGCTCTCCTACGATATTTTATTTCAACTAAAAGCTTCCCAATAATTCAACCTGGAGATACTTAAGCCACGACAAAAGATCCACAAATTCTGCCCCACTCACAGGTGAAACAGCATCTGAGGACAAGTTTCACTTTGTTAATCTAACACAGAGATTTCTGGTTACCAGACATAAGTACACAAATTACCAGTATTATCAATTTGCTTTGATGTTTGGGGTTTCAAGCCAGGACCTTTGCTGAGAACTTTATCTGCACTCTTGATTTTAGTCCTCATAGGTGAAGGTACAGAGTAGTTACTATCTCATTTACGATGGGAAAAGGTAGACAGTTCCTGACTAGGTCCTGAACTTTACCTGCCCCACAACACTGAGAGCTCTGTTTTAACTTTGATA
Organism: Phoca vitulina; assembly: GCF_004348235.1. Lineage (NCBI taxonomy): Eukaryota > Metazoa > Chordata > Mammalia > Carnivora > Phocidae > Phoca > Phoca vitulina. The sequence continues at coordinate 1,907,831 of NW_022589773.1, read as the reverse complement.
CAAGAAAAATGAATTTTGCTGTTTATCTTCAGCTAGCTCAAGATGTGGTATATATACACAATAGAATATTACTCAGCCATCAAAAAAAAATGAAATCTTGCCATTTGCAATGACGTGGATGGAACTAGAGGGTATTGTGCTAAGCAAAATAAGTCAAGCAGAGAAAGACAATTATCATATGATCTCACTCATATGTAGAATTTAAGAAACAAAACAAAGGATCACAGGGGAAGGGAGGGAAAAATAAAACAAGATGAAATCAGAAAAGGAGACAAAACATAAGGTTTGTCTAGGAGTGCATAAGAGACTCTTCATCATAGGAAACAAACTGAGGGTTGCATGGGGTAACTGAGTGGTGGACATTAAGGTGGGCACGTGTTGTAATGAGCACTGGGTATTCTATAAGACTGATGAATCACTGAGCTCTACCTCTGAAACTAATAATACATTATATGTTAATTAATTGCATTTAAATAAAAATAAAAATAAAAAGTAAGGACATAAAAAAGTAAGGATTTCGTTTTTCAGAATAAAAAACTCAGAGTTTCTTTGATAAGAATTTAATAAAACAAATTTAATTTTTTAAAAAGTTGTTAAATATATTATTTCTATTTTTGGTCTAATAAAGTATTATTAGAAGACCATGAGAATCTGTGATAATGGAACATTCCAACGAAGTTATATCAAATATTTACTGTAAACGTATGCTTATGCTGACTTGGCCCAGCTAGTGAACAAGACAAGCCCAGTAGGTTGAGATGAGATGCTCATTCTGAATCTGCAGGCTGGATGCTGCTTTGGCTTCCAGGGACACACTTATGTTCTCATGGCTAAAGGAGCTATCAGCATTAAGAGATTTGTCCGTGATCAGGAACTTAACCTAGAATATAACCCAGGTCCCTTAATTCCAAATCTTTCTACTACATCCTACGGTGACCAATGCATCTCAGTGAGCCTATAACTCTCCTGGTTTTAGCCTTGAAAGTCCTACATCGTAGGACACCCCTCATTCCTGGGGGCACACCAGGATGGTTGATTCTGTTGCTTCAAACTATATATCTAATCTGATAGAGGATTTCTTTACCCGGTCTTGTGTCTCAAAGGTTTTCCAATGCTTTTGATGGATCTGTCCTGTATTTTTTAAGCTCCCAGTGAATATTTTATATGTATGCCACTGATTCACTCAAAAGTTTTTTGTTGAATGTTTTAGAATTCATGAGAGCAGCAGAGTGATATTATATAATCTCTGCCTTCAAGGAATTTCTGAGCTACTGAAAGAGGTAAGTCTCATATATACATGAAAATATAACTAATAATGGTTCTTTTGTAAAGCAATACATTTAATGTGCCAAGTAATTGGCATAGAAAATAAACAGCAATAACCTTGATTATCATTATTTTACCTGTCTTTCCCATTACACTGTGGGCCTTGAGAATATATTATTTTGTAACCTCAGCACCTGCTTTTAAGAGACATCTAATTTTTAACAATTCTCCCAGATGATTCTGTTGTACACTGAGGTATAAGAATCACTACCATATGTCAGCAACAGACCAGAAAAGAAAGAAATATCTGGTTATAAATTCAATCGGATCAGACTGACAGTTCCACCCAAAAGAGGTGGGAAGTGAAGGCAATCCTAACCTTTTACAGTACAGGCAAAAGCAAGGACCATTCAATGAGACTTTTCCCAGCAAAAGCTCGGCATCACCACAGTGTCAGTGAGGTGAGAGAAGATGGCAGTGGGCATTCAGCAAAGGACGTGGGTTGGCAGAGGATTGAGTTAATTATCCTCTTTGTGACATGTTGTCATCGTTGGTCCGTGTAAGGTCCTGCTCTTGTTGTATTTTATGTGTTTATTCTTTCCGTCTCATTCGTCATTCTCATTTACATGTCCTCAGTTTTTTTCCTCACTCAGCGCTGTTTTTAAATTATCTATTTTAAGTTAAGTTTCCTCACTCAGTGACTGTGTACAACTGGTCAGATGCTTCAATTACTGCACAGGATTCCATGAGTTGCGCCCTTGACGTTTGATTAACCGTTCTCCAGTGGTGAGCATCTGGATGACGCCCGACTCGGCACTCCCACAAATAACGCTGTGATGAGCATGTCTGAACGCAACCACCTTACAGACCTCTATGAGAACTCTCTGGGACATATAACCAAAAGTGGAGCTTCTGGTTATAATGTATACAGATTTCTGATCTGGTTAAGAGCTGCCATATTTCTCCCTAGAATAGCTGCAACAGTCTATGCCCCACACTCCCTCCAGCAATATATAATGGTTCCTATTTTCCCATACGCTGTGTTAACCACTCTTTTGATGTTTGCCAAACTGATAGGTGCAAAATTATATTCTTTGTTTTAATTTGCATTTACTGATTACTAATGATTTAGAGCACATGTTTATAGACCTGATATAGTCATTTGCTTTCTTCTGTGAATGGCTACTTCTTTCCCCTTTGCTTTTTTTTCTACTTGAGTATTATTTTCTTATTTATTTGCAAGAGTTTCTTGTAGTTTGACAGTGCAAATACTTTCTCCCAGTTTGTCATCTGACTGTTTACTTGGTCGACATTTTATTCATTGGACAGAAATCCTTAATTTTTATATAATCAAATTTCTCTCTCTCCCTCTCTCTCTCTCTCTTTCCCCCCACCCAACCTTTGCTTTTGTTTTTGCTTTGGCGATTTACTTAAGAAGTACCATTTTCTGTGGACACAAATCTCCAGGATTATCTTAATTTAATTTTATAGGTTTATCTTTCACATTTAGTTACTTTATGTACCTGCAGTCCCCTTTTGAATATGGTACTAAGTAGGGTCCCAGTTTTCTTTTTCTCCATTTAGTGAGCTTGTTTTCCCAGTACCCTCTCTCCTTTTCCCATTGATTTCTGGGGCCACTTTGATCATATATTAAATTCCCATATAGACAAGGTCTGTCCCTGAATTCTCTGTTCCATTCAATTGATCTATTTATTTTTACACCAGTATCACATATGTTTTTCTTGCTGGCTTTGTAGTCTGCCTTAATATCTAAATGGATAACTCTCCTCTTTTTCAAAATTTAGATATTTCCAGAAATTTCTTCCCTATTAATTTTAGAGTAAAGTTATTGAGTATCTCAAAAACTCCAGTTTGATTCTGGATTGGGGTTACATTTTGTAATTATTTTAAACAATTGTCTCATGTCAATTAAATAATTGATTTAAACTAATTTCGAGGTAACAACATTTTAATAAAATTTAGTCATCCAGTCTAAAAAAAAAAAAAAAAAAAAAGAATCACTACCTTAGACAATAGGGAGGGATCAAGGGATCTGGGACAAGAAAGTGGCATGACAGAGGTGTTTGATGAAGATTCATCTACTAGAGGGCAAGACGGAGCACAGCACAGAGAAACGGGAGATCAAGGGGACAGAACAAAACTGCTGTATTCTAGCATGCGTGAGATAATAAAAACCAGGAACATTAGGAATAGTATGAAGGGCAAAGAAGGGGTGGGCATGGAAAAAACCGAGCAGGAGGAATCACCAAACTTGGTGACTGAGTGTTTGTTGAAGAAGGGGGGAGGGAGAAATAACTTCCACTCTCTAACCTAAGGAACTAGAAGAAGAACAACAGGAACAGCTCACATGCACTCATCACTGCGGCCTGGCTGCTTCAACAACCGTTCCCAGCCATCTTCTTTATTCGTCTCTCCTTACAAAGGGTGGAAAACCAGAAGTAGTCATTACTGGAAATGTCGGGGCGCCTGGGTGGCTCAGTCGGTTAAGCGTCTGCCTTCTGCTCAGGTCATGGTCTCAGGGTCCCCTGCTCCCTGCTCAGTGGGGAGCCTGCTTCTCCCTCTCCTTCTGCACCCCCACCCCTGCTTGTGCACTCTCTCTCACTCTCCCTCTCTCTTGCTCTCTCAAATAAATAAATAAAATCTTGTTTCAAAAAAAGAAAGAACTGTCAAGTCAGAAGCATAGAATATAAAGGATATTCTTTAGAACAAGGAGCCATCTGCATTGAAATAAGAGTTGATTTAAGAGCTATAGAAGTCCCAAATTCTCCTCTTCTATCTATAAAATGAGTTGAACAGAACCAGATACATAGCAATTCTAGTTTAGCCTGAATAATGATGCTTGGACAGAACGCCTTTGACTATCCGAAAACTGGCTCCCTTGTTAGTGCAGCATCTGAGTGCTGGTTGATGAGTGCATCGTTTAAAGGAATGCTGCGAAGTGGGGTCTAGGGCTGCTCTTCACTGCTCACTGCCAGGGAAGATCGTTGGCTGTACATGGCAATTCCCCAGTGTAGGCCAGTGCAGAACATGACCTCAATCTTCCAGCTAGCTGCCAGTTTGCAGGCTGTGCTGACCCAGCAAAACTACCTGGAATCTGGAGGAGGGCTTCCAGGGCCATTGACTGTGTCCTGTCACCTTCAACATCAGGGCAGCATGTCCTTAGAAAGAGAATGAATGTTTTTTACCTTCATATCACTGAGGCTCAGAGGAAAAGGGCAGGTGTTCGTGAGGACCAAAGTGGGAGAAGGCAGGGGATTAGGCGACATTCATTCCAAATAATAAAGAGAATGGTAATAACGGTAATAAGAGCTTGCATTTATTGAGCTCTGGCCCTGCGCTGAGTGAGTGCCTTTCTTCCATGCATTATCTCACTCAAAGCAAGCTAATCTCTCTCTGGCCTGCTTCTATTTTAACAGAATCACAAAGTGTCTACAGAAAATTGTTGTTAACCACTGAAGGTACGTTGGCACTTGTCAATTTTTGCTTTGTTTTTGTTTTTGTTTTCCATCTTTTCTCAAAGGCCTAACAGAGGTCAGCTGTAACAGTCTACTGATGCCTGTGACACTGTGATAATTCTTGTGCAAGGCTGACAACGAGGACAAAAATCAGCCCTGCAGAAAACAGACTGGCCTGCCTGGAGAACAGAGCAGTCACATGTATGAAGTAGATACATCTATGAACTGTCAATCACCAACTTTGAAAGATTCATATTTACAGGATCCTAGAAATGGAGCTGACCTAATCCTTACTGATCCTTCTAAATGTTCTGCTGCATTGAAAAAGACTGAAGAAGGGAACAAGGTCTATTATACAATCCAGGTATTGGTCAGAATGTTTTGTCCTTTCCTTGGTGATGAGCTCCAATTAACCCAAATCTGATCTGGACATGCTGATCTTCATCACAAATTACAGATAACACTGGAACAATTTCACTGCCTTTAAATGCTTAAATGTTACATCACTTAAGCAACTAGAGTACACATATTAAAGCTTTAATTTATAATCCTTTTGCCGAAGCATTTCTGTTAGAATTTAATTTAACATTTCTCTAGACTCACACTCCAAGTCCAATCATCACAATTAATTCCAATCTCCCTAATCAAGGACGCATGTCTTTACTTATTCTCCCTAAAAGTAATGGAGATAATAAATGGATGAATGTCATTACTGTTCGTGACTGTGGTCAGTGGCTCTCAGGTCCTGGGTCTGGGACCATTGCCCTCTGGGAGACTATCTGAAAGTTAAACAACCCTATGTTTAGCTGCTAACAACAACAATAACAAAAAGAAGACTGAAAAAAACACACATCAAGTTTGTTACAGAGATGATGATGAGACAGGCTGAATCACTATTGGGAGTCAGGAGTCCAAGGCCCCTCATGCCTCATGACTGGCAGCTGTAAAGGGTTCCCTCTGCCAAGCCCATTGGCCAGAGGTCAAGGGGTCACATTCCTGGCACACTGCCTTGGAGAAGTGGCTTGCCCAGCCTGAGTGGCTAAATCCAGGCAGACCGGAATAACACTTGCACATGGGATCTGATCTAGTATCTAAAATCATACAGACAGGAAAGTAGTCAGCAAGTCCTCTCGCAATTCTGCAAAAGTTGGGTGTTTGGGGGCTTTTTTTGTCCCAAATGAGAATGAAGGAGAAGAGAATTCCTTCCTAGACTTCAAACTCCTTGAGGATAAAGATATAATGGAATATCGGCACACAGTAAAAGATGAATAAATGGATGTTGGAAGAGAAATTAACTTACATGTCCTATCATGGAATGTGTATAACTACTTGACAAAGTAAGTACTCTTGTCCCCATTTTGCTATGAAGAAACTCAGAAAGGTAAGTTTGGTGACTTGTTGAAAAGGAATAAAGCCAGGACTCAAATTCAGGTCTTTCTGGCTGCAAAGTTAATGTTCTTTCCATTACATCATGCTGCTGCATACCACCTGCTTTGCTAAATTAAGAAGAACCCTCCTGCAACTTTTCTAATTATAAAATTTACAAGATGGTTCTATAAATGTAAAACCCCTTCCATCCCATCGTCTTATTCCCTGCAGATGATCACGTTCGTTCTTTTATTCATAATGTAGAGGTGAATCCTCATTAACACTACTCCTTTGTCTCTTCCTATCCTCCCTTCCGTCCCTAGAGTCACACAGAGAGATGTGCCAGGTGACTAATTTTCCAGGCTAGAACCATGATCCAATCTGTCCATAACCTCCTGGAGAAGCCTCCACCCCTGGGAAAAGCTGCTGTGACTCAAAGCCTAGACTGGCCATATTTTGGCATTATCTTAGGGTGGAGCTGGTTCCTCCGATTCCTGCTGAGATCCCTAGGGATATTCAGAGCTGTAAAAAAAATCATCACTGGTGCTCAAATTGGTAGTTTCAAACAGCTCACAGTTAAGGAAGCTGTGCTGAATGGTTTGGTGGCCTCTGACGTGTGGATGTGGTTTTGTGTCAGCAAGATCATAGGCATGCATGGCATCGTCGGCTATAATGTTTGAAGCCCAAACATTAACAACTGATTACATTTGATTTATTATTTGAGTGTTCTTAGACCATGTGTGACTAGACTGCTATCTCAATAAAATAGTGTGTCAAAATCAATGTTTTCTCTATCAAACACTACAATGGAAGGTCACAATTTCTTCTGATATTAAGTTGAGTTATCCTTTGCTTGGATACATTAATATAGCTCTAAATGCATGTCTTTGTTTAGCTTGAAATTGGAAAGGATATATGTAAATATATCAACCTGGTACATGTATATATAAAGATAACATTTTAGTTTGAAGGTTTGAAATATATGATATTGAAGCTTTATTTACAGAAAAGTTGAGGCAAAAGACTTGAGAAAACTGGAACTTGCCATAGTGGGAGAAATAGTAAGACCATGTGCCAAAGTGATATAGTTAAATCATGTCAGTGGTCATGAGAAATAAAATTTGACTATTTCTCTTTGCTAAAATCAGGGAAAGATCCCTTTGTTAACAGCTATGCCTATAAATATTGCGGTACTTCTTGTCAACTTGAATATAGCCTCCCCAAGAAAGAATAGCAGGGTGGTGTTCTAAATATGTATCTTTGTAACAACTTTAACAGTAGGACTGAGTGAATGAGAGCCACGACCTACATTTAAGTCTCTTTGATATGTGTTATATCGTTAATCTGTCCAGTTTTATGATTTTTAGAAACTATCTTTGCAAAATAAAATATCCTACAGATATTAAACAGTGTTATAACTTAGTATCGTCCATGAGTCAAAATAGCATCTTATGTCCTGAAATAAATAAAAGCGATTGGTATCAATAAATAAATAAATAAATAAAGAGGTGACCCTTCTCTGTTTCAAGGTGAAAGACTCCCTTTGTGGCCCTCATTCTCATCCATTCTCCGAGGCCTTACTCCATCAATAATTCCCCCACTCTGAGCCGGATTTCATTACATACTCATTCTTTCTTATGTGACTACTTCCTGCCAATGTAATAAATGTTTTGAGGCACTTCTCACCTTAAAATACATACACACACAGCCCACCTCCACTCATCAGGCTACTCCTTGAACTACATTCCTGCTCCTCCTTCCTTCCCTTCACTACCAAGTTCTTTTCTCAATGCCTCCATTTCCTCACCATCTAATCATGCAAAAGAAATCTTCTTGATAACCACTGAAGGATCCTATCCAACAGCCTGTTCTCACTTTCCATCTTCCTCAGACTCTCTGCAGCAAGCCACTATCAACAACTCCTGTTGCTTCAGATGATCTGCTCCCCCAATGTTTTATAATGCTGTTCACTCTCACATCGACCTCTCATTCTCTGGTTCTCTTTCTGACCCTAAATGTAAGTACTCCCTTTGGTTGTGTGCACTGCCCACTTCTCTTCTCTCTACCCTTTCTCTTTTGAGAATTTTATTAATCTTTTCTATCCATCTTCAGTCCTGACTTGCTCCAGTGCACATTTCCAACTGCCTAGTGGACATTTCCATCTACTGTCCTACTGACATCCCAAACTCAGTATACTCAAAATATAGGCATCTTTCCTTTTCATCCATATCCATTTATTATATTGTAATTACTAGTCTCTCAGTCATTGTGGAAAAAAAAATTGCAAACGTCTTATGCTACAGAAACCAAATATTAGTCATGGGAGGTACAATATTTATTAGGACTTATTTTATTTTGTTTAAAAAAGGAGTTTTCAAAATTAATGCATAATTTTCTAAAGTAATTAATTCTAAAGTATTACTATCTTCAGTATTATTATAATTATCTAAAGTATTATTAAAGAATAATCCAAAAATACAAAATAGTATATTATATACAGCAAAAGCTGTACCTACAATTCCCTTTCTCAGAAGCAACCAGTGTTATCAGTTTGCTATGTATCTACCCAGAAATACCCTATGCATTTGCAATGATTTTTATATATGTACATCAGTGCCCCTCAAAAATTCCAGCACACTGAAATGGTAGCATGCTATATACATTATTCACCAAATTACTTTTGTTGGCTTAACAATGTATTTTGGAAGTTATTTCTTACAAAATATACCTTATTCATTTTTAAGGACTGCATAACATAACCCTTCATGGATACATTCTCTGCTGGTAGACATTAAGTTGTTTCCAATGTGTTTGCTTTATAAGCAATGTGACAATGACTAGTTTTGTTTGTGTGTGTCTGCAAACGTGTGCAGATATATCTGTAGAACAAAATACTGTACGTGAAATTGTTAGGGCATAAGTATTTTCATTTTTAATAGGTGTTGCTCCCAACAACAATGTATGAGATAATTATTTTAAATTATTATTTATTTAAATAATAAATAATTATTTAAATAATAATTAGATTTTATTTTATTAATAATTATTTAAATAATAACTGGAGTGAATTCAAGTGGTCTTAAAACTTTTGAGGGGCATAGGGCTCCATGCTCAGTGCGGAGTCTGCTTGAGATTCTCTCTCTCCCTCTCCCTTTCCCCCTCCCCCTGCTCTCTCTCTCTCTCTCTCAAATAAATAAATAAAATCTTTAAAAAAAATTTTTTTGAAAATGCCCCACTTTCCATTTTCTATCAAGCATCTGACATTCCATCATTATGGGGGTAAAGGGTGGCAGGGTAAATGTAGTGGGAATACAAGCAGGTGTGGAGCAGTCTTGGATCCCGCCAATGAGAGTCACATGGCATAGTGTAATGAACTCATTAGACAGATGCTAAAGATGTATGGAGAGTTGTCCAGGAGTTATTGAGGAACTCATAAATGACCAGCCAGAGGCAGTGTGCTTACCCCTATCAAGGCATCTATAGGTGGAGATTCCCAGCAATGTGGGGATCGCCTCCAAAAAAAAAAAAATCCACTGTTGTGCCCAGAAAAGTCTGATCACTACTAGGTTCAGAAAGAATTAGCCTTAAAACAGCTTCAAAGACCAAGGAACAATAGTCAGTTTAGACCTTTCCTAAGCCTTACCTCTTTTTTTTTTTTTTTAATGATTTTATTTATTTGACAGAGACACAGAAAGAGAGGGAACACAAGCAGGGGGAGTGGGGGAGTGGGAGAGAGAGAAGCAGGCTCCCCACTGAGCAGGGAGCCCGATGTGGGGCTCGATCCCAGTACCCTGGGATCATGAACCTGAGACGAAGGCAGACGCTTAATGACTGAGCCACCCAGGCGCCCCCTAAGCCTTACCTCTTGAATGCGTCAGAAGTCACGGCTGCCAGGGTGCAGGGGGGTGATAGAGAGGAGGTACAGCCCAATCTAATCTTTTTAAAATTTTTTTATTTGAGTATAATTGACACAGCCCAACCTAATAATCTTAGTTGACACATAAGCAAATGTCCTCCAAAAATGATTTCACATGTGCACCAAGACATGTACAAGGATGTTCATCGCAACATTTGTAAAAGCAAAATGCTGGAAACAACCTGAAAGTCCATGAATACACAGAAGCATAAAATGTGGTCTTTTCCTAAAATGAAATATTACACAGCATGATGAATAAACTAACCACAGGAATCAACATGGAATATATAATGATGAGGGGTGGAAAGCAAGAAACAGAAAGGTACATATCCTATGATTCCATTTTTACGGTTATAAAACATGCAATACTAAACAACATATTATTTAAGAATACATACAGAGTAGTAAAATTAAAGAGAAAAGCAAGAAAATGTTAAGCACAAAATTCAGGATAATGGCCTCTTCTGAAGAAGGGAAGTGGAATTGGGAAGAAGAATTCCCTAGAATTCCCTAGAATGTTCTGGTTCTTAAGCTGTGAGTGGAGACACTAATATCTGTTTCATCATCATTCCTTAAACCTTACATGTATCTTATAAATGCAGTTAATCTGTTCATTATTTAATGAATACGAATTTTAGAGAAAATATAACAATAGATATTTTTTAAATAAAAATAAATAAAATAAATAAAATTTTTAAATCCCTTCATTTTCTTTCATTTTCATAATCATGCAGAGTGCCTATAAAGCATTTAGCACTGGATTCTACAAATGGGATCTAATTTTTATGGGCCTCCAACTCACCATTTGCTTATCCCACAGGAGTTTTAAAGAACTAAAGCAAGAGCGACAAGGGCATTGATTTGCTGAGCCTGATGGGGACTTAGCTGCTTTACAAGGTCCCAGGCAGTGTCAGCACAGCACCCAATGGAAGTGGGAAGGCTAGAATGGTCGCACTACACTTAGGCTGAGAATCTAGTTTGAACTATCTTCTCACTACATTGTGGACACCGGGTATTTTTGACACATGCTGCTGCTAAGCCACATGTTCCCCCATCATAAGCTCCTGCAACTGTGTCTTTTGGCTCTAAGTATAAGACTGTTAAGTTACTACTACTAAATTTCTCTTACTGGTTTTTGTCTGTCACCTCAGGCTGTCAGAATCATTTCTGGGTTCTGACTCTGCTTTCCAGTATTGGAAAATGCCTCCCATAGTTGAGAAAATACTTATCCAAGTCACTGATTGACTGAACATATATATGGAACATACATATATATATATATATATATATATATATATATATATCATAAGAGCAGACCATGGGGAGAATGCACCACTAAAAACCACAATCTCATTAATCCATTTGGCTGCAATCAATCAACAAGAAATGGAGTCACTTAATTTTTCTTAATTCTAGACCATCAAAGATACTGTGGGAGAACATGATAAATGCTGTGCTGAACTCTCAATATGCTAAATGCATATTCCTGTTTTCTCCAGTAATCTGTAACATTCCATTCATTTACAGCACTGAGCTAAAACAAGACAATCAAATCCTTGAACTCATGGAATTTACGTTCTGCGATAGAGATAGTCAGTGAACAATAGAGTTCACAAGTAGTTATCAAATGATAATTACAATGCCAAAATATTAGCAATTAAATTATATGATGTCTAAGATTTCCTTCAAAATAATGACTGAAATTTAGTTAATTGTTAAAATTGGGTGATATAAATGCAGGGATTTATTATACTATTCTTTCAAGTTTTTTCTAAGTTTGAAATTTTCCATTAACATTTTTAAATTACAATTATGATACTGTGGGAAAGTACAAAATATTAAGAAAATTTATAACAGTGAGGACCTAACCTAATCTGATGAGGCAGATAAAGTTTCTCTGAAGAAGTGACTTTTAAATTTAAATTTGAATAAGTAGAAATTATCTAAATTGGATGCGAGAGGAGAAAGCCTTCCAAACAGAGGGAACAGCATGTGAAAACATCCTAATGCAGAAAGGAACAGAGAATGTCCAAGGAACTGAAAGAAGCCTCATGTGGCTACAGTACACAGGATAAAGAGAGTTGCTTGGTTTAAAATAAATTACTGATTTATTAATTGTTTCTTAAATGACAATTTGGAAATAAAAATCTTAAATGAATTCAATATCAGAGATAGCAGAAAAGGGTGGAAAAAGTAAGATAGGGCTTGCTAAGACTATTATCTTGTTAAGGGGGAAATGTAGATAATTATTAATCCCGGATTCCAAGAAAAAAATAAAAATTTAAATATATATGTTAAAGAATTAAAAGTAACCATTATAAGAATAGAAAGAGAATACTCAATCTTCAAATCATTAAAAAAAAAAGTTGAACAAAGAAAACACATTAACTCAGTAAGAGACAGAAAAAAGAAAAAAAGAAGGAAAGAAACAATAAGATAATATTAAATAAGCAGAAAATATAAATGATGTCAGGGAAAGTCCAAATCAATTAGTAATAGCAATAATGTGACTGGGTTATATTATCTTAATAAAATTCAAGGAATTTTAGGGTGAGTTAAAAAAAATTAATCCAGCTATAATCTACTCACAGGAGACACACCTAAAACAAAATCATGTAAAAAGATGAAAAGGAATGGAAATGACAACTAACTACAGCATGTGACCTTGGACTAGATCCTTCACCAGAGAAAAAGTTATTATCTTTGCTAAATAACATTAGTGGAAACATTGGTGAAACTTCAATAAAATCTGTAGATTAGAGAATAATTTTATATCAATATTAATTTCCTAATTTTGATAATTGTACTTTTTGTCCTTGCTTTTAAAAAATAAATATAGAATTATTTAGGAATAAAAGGGCAGCATGTCCACAACTTACTCTTCCAAATTTCAGGGGGAAAAAAGTGTTTGTCTTCATCCCACACATACAAGGATTAAAGTGATGGTAAAATGCTAACACTTGGGGATTCTGGGTAAAGAGTATACAGTTGACATTTGAACAGCTCAGGGGCTAGGTGCACTGAACCCTTGTGCACTTGAAAATCCGTGTGTAACTTTTGACTCCCCAAAGACTCAACTACTAATAGCCTATGTTGACCAGAAGCCTTACCAATAACATAAGTAGTTGATTAACACATTATATGTTTTGTACATTACATGTATATATACTGTATTCGTATAATAAAGTAAGCAACTGAAAAGAAAATATTATTAAGAAAATCATAAAGAAGAGGGGCACCTGGGTGGCTCAGTTGTTAAGCGTCTGCCTTCGGCTCGGGTTATGGTCCCGGGGTCCTGGGATCGAGCCCCACATGGGGCTCCCTGCTCAGCGGGAAGCCTGCTTCTCCCTCTCCCACTCCCCCTGCTTGTGTTCCCTCTCTTGCTGTGTCTCTCTCTGTCAAATAAATGAATAAAATCTTTAAAAAAAATCATAAAGAAGAGAAAATACATTTAGAGTACTGTACTATATATATATGTACATATATATAAAAACTCACGTATAAGTGGACCCATGCCATTCAAACCTGTATTGCTCAAGGGTCAACTGTGTGGGAATATTTTGAATTCTTTTTACCACTTATCTGCAAGTCCAAAAGTATTTCAAAGTAAATGTTTTAAAGGGATTAAAGAATAAAATGCTATCAAAGAGAAACCAGATATAGCACTATTAAAGTCAGACAAAATAAAACTCAAAGCAAAAAGCATCAAGCATAACAAAAAAGGGCTATTGCATAGTAATTTTTTTTAATTTTTTATTGTTATGTTAATCCCCATACATTACATCATTAGTTTTAGATATAGTGTTCCATGATTCATTGTTTGTGCATAACACCCAGTGCTCCATGCAGAACGTGCCCTCCTCAATACCCATCACCAGGCTAACCCATCCTCCCACCCCCCTCCCCTCTAGAACCCTCAGTTTGTTTTTCAGAGTCCATTGTCTCTCATGGTTCTTCTCCCCCTCCGATTTCCCCCCCTTCATTCTTCCCCTCCTGCTACATTCTTCTTCTTCTTTTTTTCTTTCTTAACATATATTATTGCATAGTAATTTGAAAATACTATCTAAAAAGAAATGATGTCCCCAATCTTTTTGTACTTAGTGATATAACTTTTAAAAAAATAAAACCTAATCAACAAAAAAATAAGGGAATAGACAAATCCCAATCATAGTTGAAGACTTTTAATTGATCTATCTCAGAAACTAATAGATAAAATATATAATTTTAAAAGTATGAATATGAATGGGGTGCCTGGGTGGCTCAGTAGGTTAAGTGTCTTTCTCTGGATTTCAGCTCAGGTCATGATCTCGGCTCAGGTCATGATCTCAGGGTCCTGAGATCAAGCCCCATATTGGGCTCTGCACTCAGCATGGAATCTGCTTAAGATTCTCTCTCCCTTTCCCTCTGCCCCTCTCACTCTCGAGCTCTCTCTCTCTCAAATAAATAAATCTTTTTTTAAAAAAAGTATGAATATGGGGCACCTGGGTGACTCAGTCACTCAGATCTGCCTTCAGCTCAGGTCATGATCCCAGGGTCCTGGGATCAAGCTCCACATCAGGCTCCCTGCTCAGGGGAGAATCTGCTTCTCCCTCTCCCTCTGCTGCTCCCCTTGCTTCTGCTCTCTCTCTCTGTCAAATAAATAAATAAATCTTTTTAAATTTTTTTTAAATTAAAAACTATGAATATGAAGAATTTGAATAGAAATAATTTTGAAATGAACAATGAAAAAACTATACAGAACATAGAATACTACATCTCATATGGAATACAGCAAAACAATACTCAAGGTACAGTTATAAGAAAATAAAAAAGCTTAAAAATAAGTGAATTTGGCATATAATTTTAAAAGCTAGAAAACAAATAATAAGACAAATCTAAAATACAAAAGATAAAGAACTAAATAAATATAAATGTAGAACTTATAGAAGTGGAAAATAAAAATACATAATAGAGATCAAGAAAATAAAAACAAAAGTTTGTCTTTTAAAAAAAATAATTAAATAGACATTTAATAGGTTTGATTAAGAAAAAGAAAAAACACAAAAACATAAGAAAAACATAGGGAGAAGTGGGATTAATGTTATTATTACTATTATGAGAGAATTCTAAAATAAGAAATTTGAAAATCTAGATGAAATGGATCTTTTTCTGTTCAGAAAATATAAATGATCAGAATTAATTCAAAAAGAGGTTGAAAATGTAAATAAACCAAAACCTTAGAGAAATTGAATAGGTAATTGAAGATCTACCACTTATAAAAGCCCTAGACATAGATGATTTTACCAGGTTTCATCATTTGGGTTGTTTCCAGTTTCTGCTTATCACAAATAAAGGTGTTATGAACAGTCATCTACAGTTCTTCATATTAACATACGCTCATTTCTCTTGAGATCGAAACTTGGGCCATCTTTTTCAATTAGCACCTTGTTTGTCTTAACAGTTAATATTTATACATAAACTCTTAAATCTTAGCTTGCCAGGGATAGAAACCACCATTGAAAACAATTTCAGAACCACTGCAGAACCCATATGGACTTACAAAAAACTTTTTGTTCTTGTTTCTTTACCTTTTTTTTTTAAGTAGGCTCCATTCCTAGTGTGGGCTTGAACTCACAACACTGAGATCAAGACCTGAGCTGAAATCAAGAGTCAGATGCTTAACTGACTGAGCTATCCAGACACCCCAGAATTTAGTTATTAAAGGAGAAAATGGATAATCCAAAAAGATGAGTTGGCTAAAAACAGATTAAAATTCATTATGAACTTAATAGAATGAGATTTGATGCACTGATTTTAAATTACATAATAGACAAAATCACCTAAAATACTCAGAGTCACTTTACAAAATGACATTTATTATAGTTTTATCATTATTAGTCAAATAAAATTCACAAGACATACTCCTCATTTATTACAAATCAGGTTTTTTATAGGATGCTTATCCTTTAGTAACAATTTTAATTGATTCTCCTTAATTTCTCTATTTGAAAAAAAATGATTAAAATCTGTTAATACTGGGGCCCCCGGGTGGCTCAGTCGTTGGGCATCTGCCTTCGGCTCAGGTCATGATCCCAGAGTCCTGGGATCGAGCCCCACATCGGGCTCCCTGCTCCACGGGAAGCCTGCTTCTCCCACTCCCCCTGCTTGTGTTCCTGCTCTCACTATCTCTCTGTCAAATAAATAGGTAAAATCTTTAAAAAAAAAAAAAATCTGTTAATACACAAAATTAAAACTTAGTGATTCTTTTGATTCTGATTCTGATAATCAGTACTGTCATTTTGTTCTTTCCCAAGTATTCCTTTTCCTGTCTTCACAAACTCCAGTAAAAATCAAAATAAAATAAAATATAACAAAAGTAAAACCTAGAGTTGAAAATTATATATTCAGTAAGTACTTTTTTTCTTAAGTGAAAATGTCTCACTCAAAGAGACACGGGGAGAACATCATGTGAAGATGGAGGCAGAGATTGGAGTGATGTTTCCATAAATCAAGGAATGTCTGGGATTCTTCCAGAAGCTAGAAGAGGCAAGAGGCAAGGAAGCATCCTCCCCTGGAGGTTTTTAAAAAAGCATGGCCCAGGGCGCCTGGGTGGCTCAGTTGGTTAAGCGACTGCCTTCGGCTCAGGTCATGATCCTGGAGTCCCTGGATCGAGTCCCGCATCGGGCTCCCTGCTCGGCAGGGAGTCTGCTTCTCCCTCTGACCCTCCCCCCCTCTCATGTGCTCTCTCTCAAATAAATAAATAAAATCTTAAAAAAAAAAAAAAAAAGCATGGCCCAGTAAACACCTTGATTTCAGACCTCTAGCCTCCAGAACTGTGAGAGAACAAATTTGTATTGTTTTAAACCAAAATTCTATTCTATTCTAGTTCTATTATTATTATTATAATGTCTTGCTCAATGCAAGAACAGTGTGAAAAATTAAAGAAAAACTGCACAAAGAGAATAAATTTTAAAATATCTGTAATCAGTGATGTCAACAAAAATGGCAGAGTAAGGACCTTGAAAATTCTCTCCTCCACAAAGGCAATGAAAACACCAGCAAAAATCATCAGAATCAACTTTTCATAACTCTGGAAATCAATCAAATGCTTGCAGCCATTCACAGAGTGTTTATTCCAGAAACATGGCTTGCTCTCAGTAAGAACAGCAAGTTTTGTGGCATTTGCACTTGCCTTGTTCCCATCCCCCTTTCCCTATCTCCACAGTGAGCCTGGAAAATCAACGACCCAGGGCGCCTGGGTGGCTCAGTTGGTTAAGCGACTGCCTTCGGCTCAGGTCATGATCCTGGAGTCCTGGGATCGAGTCCCACATCGGACTCCCTGCTCAGCAGGGAGTCTGCTTCTCCCTCTGATCCTCCCCCGTCTCGTGCTCTCTCTCTGTCTCATTCTCTCTCTCAAATAAATAAATTAAAAAAAAAATTAAAAAAAAAAAAAAAATCAACGACCCACAATCTGGCAGCCACTTGAAGGAAAAGAGGGGTTAGAACTCCTACAAAACCCTACTCACAGAAATCTGTCTGGTGGTTCCCTGGAAATCCCCACCCAGAACGCCCTCTATTTGACCTAACTCAGAGCTCATCCAGGGCTAACAACCTTTTCCTATGGGCATTTATCCAAAAAAGCAGAGGTGATTTTTAAATTTTTTAAATTTTTAATTTTTTAGCTGCCTGGGGTGGCACATAATTATGTTAAGTGAGAGACCAAACACAAAAGGCCACATATCATATGATTCCATTTATTTATTTACCATAATAGGTAAATCCATAAAGATAGAAAGCAGACAACTCGTTGGCAGGGGCTGGGGAGAAGAGAGAATGAAGAGTGACTGCTTAATGGTTAGAGGATTTCTTTTTTGGGGTGACAAACATGTTCTAGAGTTAGTGAGGTCATGCAATTTGTGAATGTATAAAAACCACTGAATTGGACACTTTGTGTAGGTAAATTTTATGGTATGTGATTTCTATCTCAATTTAAAAATAGCAATTTTAAAATTTATATGTACCCATTATTCTAAATTTTTTTTTTTTTTTTTTTTTTAAAGATTTTATTTATTTATTTATTGGAGAGCGAGCGAGAGAGAAACAGCATGAGAGAGGAGAGGGTCAGAGGGAGAAGCAGGCTCCCCGCTGAGCCGGGAGCCCGATGCGGGACTCGATCCCAGGACCCTGGGATCATGACCTGAGCCGAAGGCAGTCGCTTAACCAACTGAGCCACCCAGGCGCCCTCTAAATTTTTTTAATTTAAATAAAAGGAAATTCACAAAAATAGTACTCATAATCACACAACCCAGATATAAACACTATTAATATTTAGGTCTAACTATTTCTAATCTTTCTCTATATCACTGCTATTACTCATTGGTTAAGAACACTCACTCTGGGGGCACCTGGGTGACTCAGTCGGTTAAGCTTCTGACTCTTGATCTCAGCTCAGATCTTGATCTCAGGGTGGTGAGTTCAAACCCTGCATTGGGCTCCACGCTAGTCACAGAGCCTACTAAAAACTAAACAAAACAAAACTAAACAAAAACCCCACACACTCACTCTGGATCCTCAGCCTGAGTCAGAATCTTCCCACCTACTAAATATGCAATCACAGGCAAGTTGCTTAAACCTCGCTGGATCTGTTTCCTCATCTATAAAATGGGAGTATAATAATATCTACTTCAAATGGTTGTGACAATTGAGTTTAAAAATATAGAGCACATAAACATATGCCTGGCACATAAAAAGTGTTCAATATATGTTGGCTATCATTATTACTAAAAATAACACTGTGTGAATATTCTTAAATATACATATCTTGTAATTTGTCCAATTATATTCTTAATCCCACAAAGTGGGAATCAATATACTATCAAGTATTCACAAGTTTAGAAACGTGAGGAAAAAATCAAAATAAAGAAGAAAAATGGCCCTGGAAAATACAAAGGCAATCAAGGAGGGGAAGAAAGCTTTTAAAATTATAATCATATCCTCAGGGAGATTTCAGAAAATATTGGGTCCATAAAATAAAAGGATGCTAAAATAAAATAAAATAAAATAAAAGGATGCTGTGAGAAGAAAACAATTTGTGAATAAGAAATCGCTTTGGAAATTAAAATACATGATTGCCTATACTGAAATTTAGTAGAGAGTTAGAAGGTAGGTTGAGAAAATCTCCCAGGATCAAGAACAAAAGACAATATAGAAAAAATATGAGATGTGTGTGTGTGTGTGAGAGAGAAAGAGGGAGAGAGAGAGAGAGAGTCAATCTGAGAAGCCTCACATTTGATTGATAAGGCTTCAGGAAAACAGAGAAAAAATGGAGGAGAGAAGATTATCAAAGATCCTATATAAAAAGAGGGACATTGAGCTTCATTTTGAAAAGTCCCACCAAATATCTTACAAAATGAATGAAAAAAGACATAGGCCTAGACACATCTCTATGAAATTTCAGAACCCCAGGATGAAGAAAAGATCCTAAAATCTTCCAGAGTGGGAGAAAGTATGCACCAAATTGCTTATCAGCAGCCCAAGCTTCTAAAACTCAACAGGGCAAACCTTTCAAATTTTTGAGGGAAACTTATTTTCAACTCAAACTTTCAGTTAAGTATAAGAGGAGAAAATAAGGATGTCAGCAAGCATGCAAGGACTCAGAAAATTTACCCACTCCATATATAAAGGTAACTTCTTTGCAAGTTACTTGCAGGTGTTCTCCAGCAAGATGAGGGAGTAATAAAGCACAGAGGAAATAAGAAGAATAGTAAAAGGGAAATCCTAAAATGATAACCCTGCAGTAATCCTAGAAATCAACCAGTACAGATTGGAGCAAGAATATGGAGGCCTCTGAGAAGGAGTCAGTGGTTTGCTATGGCCAGCTCCTACCAGCCCACAAGAGCTCACTGTAATTTTCAGGAATATTATAAGCCAGTTATTTAACATACCATTATTAAAAATTAATTTATATAGGGGCACCTGGGTGGCTCAGTGGGTTAAGGGACCAACTCTTGGTTTCCGCTGAGGTCATGATCTCAGAATCATGAGATTGAGCCCCATGTCACACTCCGAGCTCAGCAAGGAGTCTGCTTGAGATTCTCTCCCTTTCCCTCTGCCCTGCTTTCTGCTCATGTGCTCTTTCCCCTTCTCCCTCTCTCTCTCTAAAATAAATAAATAAAATCTTTTAAAAAGTTAATTTACATAAATTTACAGTTAAATTATATTTAAAAATAAAGATAACAAACAGGCAAAACTCTTCAATTCCTAATTATCTTAACTATTATTTATGTTTTTGGAAGTTATTCATATCTATTTTATCTGTTTGGTGAAATAATATGTAATAGTGCACTATTATATATCCCTTCACAATTCCATATTCAGTGCCATCATGTCAGTAGCTTAAATCAGCCACAATGGAAATATTTACACCAGGGAAACTGGCAAATCAGGTCTTTACTTTTTGTTTTTATTGTCTATCTAGACTTTAGAAATGTTGCATAAAATGTTAATAACACAGACTAAACTTAAAACTGTGTCATTTCTATCTGTAGCTGTTACATTATAAATAGCAAAAAAATTGTCAAATCATAGCTGAGTTGTAACCAGAGGTTGGCTATGGATGCATGCATTTGGCAAAAATCAGCATGTTGTGAGAATCAACTGGCTATACGGAATTTACAATAAAGAGTATTTTCTGGGGTGCCTGCGTGGCTCAGTCAGTTAAGCATCTGCCTTCAGCTCAGGTCATGATCCCGGGGTCCTAGGCATTGGGTTCCCTGCTCAGTGGGGAGTCTGCTTCTCCCTCACCCTCTGCTCCCCCGCCAACTCGTTTTCTCTCTCTCTCTAAAATAAATAAATAAAATCTTTCTTTTTTAAAAAAAAAAAATATTTTCTATCTTATAGTTTGTAAATTGTGTGCTATGCATCTCTTTCTTAAGTAAAATTCATAAATAAACATATATATATAATATATATATGGGAAAAATGGGGCTCAAAGAAATTAGACAACTGCCAAGGACACATGCTCTAATACTACCACTTCAAAGCCCAAAGTTCTCCCTGTGACACTGAATTAGACTTTTCCTCTTTCAAAAGAGCATTTGCTCCATTATCAGTACTGGGTCACCAGTCAGTAAACAACCTTATTAAAGAGTTGAAAATTGAATGCCTTATTACTGTCATTCACATTAAGACCTAAAAGCATTTTAATAGAACAGTTTCTTAAGTCTGCAGAATGGTGGAGGAAAGAGAAGGATTGCTTTTTGTTTTGGTTTTGTTTTGTTTTGTTTTGTTTTGTTTTGTTTTGTTTTGTTTTTGTCACATACATGATGGTGGGGGAGGATGAAGTGGCCAGGAGGTCCCTTCTTGGTGCCCCAAGATGGAAAAGGTGCCCATTTCTATTCCATCACAGAAAGAGAGGAGTCAGGAACTTCTCCCTTCTGAAAGTTTGTGAACACCAAGGATAAAGCCAAAACAGAAACACTCAATACACTTCTTTTCCATTCTCTGTCCACCTTCTACTCCTACTTCCCCTACCTCCATTCAGACTTAAGTATTAAAATTTTTTAAAGCTCTTGAGTAAATAGCTTGATTACATTTAGTGATGTTGATAATGTAAAGTTACCAGGGACAATCTGACAATGTGTATTTCCTGGAAATATAACCTAATGAAAACATCTTAGCCCTGCAGTTCTTTTACATACACACACACACACACACACACACACACACAGATTAAATAAATTTGGGCTTCTGCAGCTCTGCTTCATTTCATTAGCATTGAGGTTCCATAAAGAGCCAGGCCATTATGGAAAAGTAATAATGGCAAAATATATCTTTAAAGTTGATTTATATTGAATCCTTTAAATACACTCAATCTGATGCCCTGAATTTCAGTTACAATGAATACCAACAGCATGAATTCACAAATATATAAAGGAAGATACCAAATTTATTGAATTTACTTATGGCATAATCACCTGTCTTTCACTCCTAATTGTTAGAGTATGCTCTAAAAACTTGGTGTCCTATTGTTCATGCCAATGTTTGAAAAACTATTTAAGACCATAATCATGAAAGACAGTTCACAAAAGATGTATTTTTTCTTTTGATCAGATTGGTCAAATTGGCAAAGATTTTTTTAATGATAATAACTTATATAAGTATTTGAGAGGTTGAGAAGCCACAAACTCTTAAACACTCCAGGTAGGAACATGAACTGGAAAAACTTTTTTTTCAGTAATAATAGCTGCCACTGAGTCATTACCATGTGCGGTTTTGTTTTTTTTTTTTTAAGATTTTATTTATTTATTTGACAGAGAGAGACACAGCGAGAGAGGGAACACAAGCAGGGGGAGTGGGAGAGGGAGAAGCAGGCTTCCCGCGGAGCAGGGAGCCCGATGCGGGGCTCGATCCCAGGACCCCGGGATCATGACCTGAGCCGAAGGCAGACGCTTAACGACTGAGCCACCCAGGTGCCCCACCATGTGCGGTTTTAAAATAATATATTTTCACATTATCTCCATATAATGGATGATGAAGCTCATGCTCAAAAAGTTTAAGTAACATGCCCAAGGACACAAAGCTGGTAGAACAAACAAACAAAAAAGAGCTAGAAGGCAATTTGGCAACAAGTATCAAATGTCTTTAAAATTTATTTTTTTTAAGAGCCAGCAATTTTCCTTGTAGTTTATCATAAAGAAATAATTAGAGAAATGTATAATTATATTTGTACAATGATGTCCACTGTAAGATTAATCATAAAAAGCAAAAGTGGAAACAACCTAAAGGTCTAACAACAGCAAAATGGCTAGTTTCAGTGTACTGTGCATAAATGCAGCAGAATACTATACAGCTGTCTAAAATGATGGTGTAACTCTATACTTATTAAAATAAAAAGTCCCATGTTAAGTGGGAAAAGCAAAATATAGAGTAGTGTATATAGTATAAGTTTTACTAAAAACAGTATAGGTATAGGTATAAAAAAGGCAAGAAGAATATTCTCCAAAATGTTCACAACAAAAATTCATGAAATCTTGATACATGCCTGGATAAAGAACATGCATCAACCTCAAAATCATTATGCTGAGTAAAAGAAGCCAGACACAAAAAAGAGTACACATTATATGATGCCATTTACATAAAATGCAAGAGAATGCAGACTAATATATAGTGACATAAAATGACCAGTGATTACCTGAAGCCAGGAGCAGGAGAGATAGACTACACACAGGCATGAGGAAATTTAGGGGGGGAGGGTGATGATGGAAATGTTCAGTATCTTGATTATGTGGTGTTTTCACAGGTACACAGAACTATCTAAACTCATCAAATTGTCCTTTAAAAGAACACAACTTATTGTACATACATTATACTTCAATAAAATTAAGTTTTTAAAAAGTTTACAGGAGCTTAAGTCATATATTTTATTTATTTGTTTGTTTCAGTGATTTTTTTCCCCCAAGTTCTGTATACAGGAATTCCAGGTCACCAAATTGATTTTAAACTTAATAATAGTAACAATGACAGTGATAATTGCAGTCAACATTTGTAATATTCCAGAACTATCCTATCAAAATCCCAATGGTGTTTTTGTGGAAAGAGAAAAATCCATCCTAAAATTCATTTGGAATTTCAAAGGACCCCAAATAGCCAAAACAATCTTGAAAAAGAATAACAAAATCAGAGGTTTCACATTTCCTGATTTCAAAACTTATTACCAAGCTGCAGTAGCCAAAATAGTGTGATACTATCATAAAGACAGACATGTAGAGCAATGGCATAGAATAAACAGCCCAGAAACAAACCCCTGCATACATAATCAAGTGATTTTTGACAAGAGTGCCAAGACCATTCAGCACTATTCCAACAAATAGTGTTCGGAAAACCAGATGGGGCGCCTGGATGGCTCAGTTGGTGAAGAGTCCAACTCTTGGTTTCAGCTCAGGTCCTGATCTCAGGGTCCTGGAAGGGAGCCCCACCTGGGGTTCTGTGCTTATCACAGAGTCTGCTTGTCCCTCTCCCTCCCCCTTCACCCCGCCCCCGACTCATGCTTTCTCTCTCTCTCTCTA
Organism: Phoca vitulina; assembly: GCF_004348235.1. Classification (NCBI taxonomy): domain Eukaryota; kingdom Metazoa; phylum Chordata; class Mammalia; order Carnivora; family Phocidae; genus Phoca; species Phoca vitulina. The sequence goes on along the minus strand of NW_022589773.1, from coordinate 1,883,760 downwards.
AAATAAATAAAATCTAGAAAGAAAGAAAGAAAGAAAGAAAGAAAGAAAGAAAGAAAGAAAGAAAGAAAGAGAGAAAGGAAACCAGATATTCACATGCAAAAGAATGAAGTTGGACCCTCATACAACATACACACCATATGGAAAAATTAAATCAAAATAGACCAAACACCGAAATGTAACCTCTTAGAAGAAAACATTATTGAATTTGGAGTTCAAGATGATTTCTTAGATATGACACCAGAAACATAGGCAACAGAAGAAAAAATAAATTGGATTATATCAAAATTAAAAACTTTTTTTCATCAAAGGACACAATCAACAAAGTGAAAAGGCAACCCATAAAAATGGGAGAAAATACTTGCAAATCATATGTCTGACAAGAGATTAATATCCAGAATATATAAAAAACTCCAGCAATTCAACAACAACAAAACCCAAATCAAAAAATCAACAAAGGATTTTATTCAAGTCCATTTCTCTGAAGAAGATATACAAATGGCCAATAGGCACAAGAAAAGATGCTCAAAATGATGCCACCTCCCACCAGTCAGAATGGCTAAAATTAACAAGTCAGGAAAGGACCGATGTTGGCGAGGATGCGGAGAAAGGGGAACCCTCCTACACTGTGGGAATGCAAGCTGGTGCAGCCACTCTGGAAAACAGTATGGAGGTTCCTCAAAAAGTTGAAAATAGAGCTACCCTACAACCCAGCAATTGCACTACTGGATATTTACCCCAAAGATACAAATGTAGGGATCTGAAGGGGCACATGCACCTCAATGTTTATAGCAGCAATGTCCACAATAGCCAAACTATGGAAAGAGCCTAGATGTCCAGCAACAGATGAGTGGATAAAGAAGATGTGATGTATATTTATACAATGGAATATTATGCAGCCATCAAAAGGAATGAAATCTTGCCATTTGCAATGACGTGGATGGAACTGGAGGGTATTATGCTGAGCGAAATAAGTCAAACAGAGAAAGACATTATCATATGATCTCACTGATATGAGGAATTTGAGAAACAAGACAGAGGATCATAGGGGAAGGGAGGGAAAAATGAAACAAGATGAAACCAGAGAGGGAGACAAACCATAAGAGACTCTTATCTTAGGAAACAAACTGGGGGTTGCTGGAGTGGGGGGGGGTGGGAGGGATGGGGTGGCTGGATGATGGACATTGGGGAGGGTAAGTACTATGGTGAGCGCTGTGAATTGTGTAAGACTGATGCATCACAGACCTGTACCCCTGAAACAAATAATACATTATATGTTAATAAGAAATTTTGAAAAAAAAAAGAAAAGATGCTCAATGTGACTAATCATCATAGGTTAAAAGAAATACCCAACAATTACTGTTTATTATTAGTTAGGCTCGAACTTAATACCATAGTATGTGTGGTGTCTCCACAGATGACATTGTGTCCTTCTTGAAAATGTAAAATATTCTCACCCTGTAAGTTCAGTAAAATGCCTGGCATATCTCCGCAGTTTGGGAGCCATGGATATAGTTAATCATTAAGAATAGGGAAGAAATATAAAGTGAGGATGACTGTAACAACTCATACTGAATTATATTCAAGGTTTCAGACTTGTCTAAAAACTGTGAGGCTTTTAGAAGCTATAGTCACAGTTTTAATGTTGCTACTATAATATGGGATATCTTCTTTTTTTTTTTTTTTAAAGATTTTATTTATTTATTTGACAGAGAGAGAGACAGCGAGAGAGGGAACACAAGCAGGGGGAGTGGGAGAGGGAGAAGCAGGCCTCCCGCGGAGCAGGGAGCCCGATGCGGGGCTCGATCCCAGGACCCTGGGATCATGACCCGGGCCGAAGGCAGACGCTTAACGACTGAGCCACCCAGGCACCCCTAATATGGGATATCTTCTGACTATAATGTTAAATTGTGTTGCTCAGTCTTTGGCTTTGCCTTCCAACACATGAACTGAAATATTCTATTTTCTTCTTCAAAACTCAGAAAAACTATTTGATTCGGATTTCTATTCTACAAGACATAGCTTCAGAAAGGAACTATTGGTTGAGCTAGTATTAAATGTACTCATGATTTTGGTTTATAATTTAAATTTAAATTTAGTTGATAATTTAAATTTAAAAGTCCATGGATATAATTGCAGTTGTAAGCAGAGAAGATTTGTCATTTCTAGGCAAAGTTAATTAAGAAAGAAGAATGCCTTCGCTACTCTTTTTTGCTGTGGTGGCTAAATGCAGAGAACTCTGCTGTCTTAAAGGCTGGCAGACTCACATACGGAAAAAGCCTGGGTCTCTGAATGAGTTCTGGAACAGCCCACTGCTAATAAGGAACATCCACATTGTACTGATATATTAGCAAGAAATAAACTTTTATTTTGTTAAGCCACTGAAATTTTGAGGTTTGTTTCTTAACACCTATGAATGCAATTCAAACTAAGGCCCATCCCTGACATAATTGAGAATGCTTTTCAAGTTTTATTAGTCAGTATAATACTTACCAAAGGTCCTCTGATACACCCTTTTCATCACTTTGAGTAAATTCCTTCTGTTCCTAGATTGCTAAGAGATTTTATAAACACGCATAGATGCTTCTTGAGTGTCATTTTGTCAAGAACTATGAAGGGTCTACTTGCAATGGAATACTGCTCAGCAATAAAAAGGAATGCTGTTCCAGTATCCAATGGAACAGTATCCACTGTTGATACACACATGGATAAATCTCAAAATCATTACATTGGTAAAAAGCAGCCATACACAAAAGTGTGTGTAAGTATGTCTTTCCTTTTTATGGACAAAGAGTATTCCATTTTATAGATCTACCATATGTCATCTATCCATTCGTCAATTAATGGACATTTAAGTTTCTTCCATTTTTTAGCTATTATGAATAATGCTGCTATGAACATTCATGTATTTTGATGCGTAAGTCATATATACTCTTTGATTCCATTTCTGTGAAGTTCAAGAATAGGCAAAACTAATCTATGGCGATAGAAGTCAGAAGGGTGGTTACCTAGGGACAGACAACTGATGTTTACTAAAAAAAGGTGTAAAAACACTTTCAGGGACGATGAAAATGTCAGATATCTTTATCTGGATGGAGGTCACAAAGGTGTAGATGTGTAAAAAATCATTGAACAGGGGCACCTGGGTGGCACAGTTGGTTGAGTGTCCCACTCTTGGTTTCAGCTCAGGTCATGACCTCAGGGTCATGAGCTCGAGCCCCATGTTGGGCTCCCCGCTCAGCAGAGTCTGCTTGGGATCCTCTCTCCCTCTCCTTCTGCCCCTCCAGCTCATGTGTGCTCCCTCTCAAATAAATAAATCTTTTAAAAAAGTCATCAAACAATGAGATACCACTTCACACATAATAGGATAGCAATAACCAAAAATACAAAAAATGTTAGCAAAGATGTAGAGAAATGGAAACCTTCATACACTGCTAGTGGAAATGTAAAATGTTACAACCACTTTGGAAAATAGTTTGGCAATGCCTCAAAATGTTAACCAAAGCTACCATATGACCCTGCGATCTTAGGTATCTACCCAAGAAAAATACAAATATATATCTACATAAATGTTCATGGCAGCATGATTCATAATAACTAAAAGGTGGAATCAGCCTAAATGCCCATCAACTAATGAACAGGTAAAGAAAAAAGTAATATATACATAAAATGGAACACTATTTGGCAACAAAAAGGAATAAAGGATTGGTACTTTTTTTTTTTTTTTAAGATTTATTTATTTATTTGAGAGAGAGAGAGAGAACACATGCACGGAAGTGGGGACAGGAGCAGAGGGAGAGAATCTTCAAGCAGACTCCCAGCTGAGCACAAAGCCCAGGTCAGAACTCAATCCCACAACCATGAGATCACAACCTGAGCCAAAACCAAGAGTCGGATGCTTAACTGACTGAGCCACCCAGGTACCTCTTGGTACTTTCTATAACATGTCTGAACCTTAAAAACATTATACTAAATGAAAAAAGCCAGCCACAAAAGACTACATATTATGAGATTCCATTTATATAAAAGATCCAGAATAAACAAATACATAAAGATAGAAAGTAGATTAGTGGTTGTCAAGGGCTGAGAGGGAAGGAGGGAGGAAGAGAACCAGGAGCGGCTGCTAATGGGTACAAGTTTTCTTTTTTGTGGGGATGGAGATTTTCTAAATTAGATTATGATAAAGGTTACAAAATCTATAAACAGAATAGAAACCATTGAATTGTACATGTTAACAGGTGAATTTCATGGTAGTTAATTATATCTCAAGAAAGCTGGGTTGTCATCAAGCAATATATTTAAAATTTGTGTATTTGACCATATGTAAATTATATATCTATAAAATATTGATCAAAAGACACATTAAGAACTACCGAAAATAAAATAAGAAGGGCTGGATGATAGAACCAAAATTTGTTGGAAGGATAAGACCTTAGAGATCATCTGGCCCAGCCTCTTCACTGTAGAAATGAGGAAACTGAGGTTCTAAGAAATATGACTTGTTCATTCTCAATGGCAAAACTGGACAGAAAATCAAGGACTTTACTCAATGGTCAGTTGCCAGGATATATACTGAAAATTCAAAATCAGGTTTCTGGTTTTCAATATATAGATTACAATATTCAAACATACAGTCTCAGCTAGAGTTTACAAAGAAGTATTTGCTAGAAAGTGTTAACCAGCTATCAGCATGGCCATCTGATTCATTCCATTTTATAGAAGCTCCTTAAGAATAACTCTTCAAGGGATGCCTGGGTGGCTCAATTGGTTAGGGGCTGACTTTGGCTCAGGTCATGATCCCAGAGTCCTGGGATTGAGTCCCTCCTCGGGCTCCCAGCTCAGCAGGGAGCCTGCTTCTCCCTCTCCCTCTGCCACTCTCCCCTGCTTCTGCTCTCTCTCTCTGTCAAATAGATTAAAAAAAATAAAATAAAATAACCCTTCGAGGTAAAAGGATGAAAGAACAACCATATTTTATGATGCCACATTAAATCACCCCACTTTCCTATTATTGTTTATTTCTCCAAACGATACTGTTCTTTTTCATTGCACTTCTCTGATTAAAAACATTTTTAGGGGCACCAGGGTGGCACAGTCGATTAAGCCTCTGATTCTTGGTTTCAGCTCAGGTCATGATCTCAGGGTCTTGAGATCAAGCCCAGTGATGGGCTCATGCTCAGTGCAGAGTCTGCTTGAGATTCTTTCCCCCTCCCTCTCTCTACCCCTCTGCTGCTCCCCCCGCTCAAGCTCCCTCACTCACTCTCTCTAAAATAAATAAAGTCTTTTTTAAAAACCCTAAAACAGATAAAAACAGATCCTAAATAAGTCAAATAATATATAGCAATTAATAATTGAATAAGAGGATGCAAAGTGGAATAATCCAGAGCAGAGGTAACTTGATTCATTTTAGAATCATCTGCCGAACTAGTTAATTAGGAGCCATATACTTAACCAGATATCTTCTGGGTCTTTTAAAATGAAATAGTCCAAAATACAATATTTTTGTTATCTACTAGGATGTTTCTAAATGTCTTAGGATTTCACTGTAGTGAATTTAAAAAGAAAACAAGAACAGGAAGCTTTGGAGTGGATTTCCTGGGATTTAATCCCCACTCCATCGCTAAATAATTTACTTGCTTGTGCCAATGTTTCTAAATCTGTAAAATAGAATGGTATAGGGTTGTTCTAAGATTTAAATGAGATTATTTGTTCCTCTCCAAGATGACGAGCTGTATGCTTTTTATTAGTCCTTCCTAAGACCTTATTTAAATAACAGTAAAAGTTATGTTTGGGGTAAAAATCCACAACATTGAAGAGAAAGGAAGGAAAGCCATCAGCAAACAAGTGATTTTAACAAATTTCTGGGAGACTGAAAGAGGATGGAGGATTAATGACTGATGAAGAGAGCAGGAGGGGCCACTACTTAGAATATATTCTGAGCAGAAAAGATGGCCATGGAGGAAAGCATCAACCTTACCCAGAGAAACCCAAAATGCTTAGAACTAGGAAATTCCAGTTAGGAAGGACACAGGAGTGAGAGTGGGGTCTGAAAGCAGGGGTATTATTTAAAACTTGCATATAGAAAGCACCCACTCTCCTCTCAAAATCCAGAGAGCAAAATATTTATCAGGCAGGTGATTATCTTCTAGGAAAAAAAAGATAATAAATTAAAAAGCCATTTTCTATAAAGAAATTTATAGGACCATCTAAGAAGAATTAGGGCAGCTGAACTGGGCACTGTTGTCCTAGAAGTCCACCCAGGTATACAAAGTTCAAAGTCAATCTTTCTATTGCCTCATTCTTAAAAGTAAATGGCCTCAAGGATTGCTAGACTTTTGAGGAAAATCTGTAATGCAAAGGAAACAATCAACAAAACTAAAAGGCAGCCTAAAGAATGGGAGAAAATATTTGCAAATGACATATCTGATAAAGGCTTAGTATCGACATAGCCAAACTATGGAAAGAGTCCATTGACTAATGAAAGGATAAAGAAGATGTGGTATATATTTACAATGGAATACAATTCAGCATTCAAAAAGAATGAAATCTTGCCATTTGCAGTGACGTGAAGGTAGCTACATTATATCATCCTAAGTGAAATAAGTCCGTCAGAGAAAGACAAATACCATATGATCTTACTCATACGTGGAATTTAGGAAACAAAACGGATGAACATGTGGGAAGGGGAAAAAAAGAGAAGGAGAGAGGGGGAGGCAAACCATAAGAGACTCTTAATGATAGAGAACTGAGGGGGTTGATGGAGGGAGGGAGGTGGGAGGGGATGGGCTAAATGGGCAATGGGTATTAAGGAGGGCACTTGTGATCTGAGCACAGGGTGTTATATGTAAGTGATGACTCACTAAATTCTATTCCTGAAACCAATATTACACTATTTGTTAACTAACTAGAATTTAAATAAAAGTTTGGAAGAACAAAAAAGTATAAGTGTAGGCAGAATATGAAGTTTATAAAACATGCCAGACTTAGAAAATTTACTTCAAATACCCCATTTTTAGAAAGTTACTTGAGGATGTACTCCCACAAAAATTAGAGCATATAAAATCAGATCTCAGAAAGAGTAGATCCAAGTCAGGAGAAAAATGGGAGATAATCTAGGATGAAAGCTGAAAGGCAGGCAGATTGAAGCAATGACTCTGAAAAGAGGTATCTAACATCCAGTGTCTAAATCTTGTTTCTAATACCACTCTCTAATAAAAGGAAACAGCTTTTTGAGAAATGGCTGATCCTACGTCTGGAGCAGGAACTATACGAGTTTAGAGCATCTCATAGTATCAGAAAGTACAGAAGTGTTTAAAAAAAAAAAATTGGGATGTGTCAAAGGGACACAGGAGCCAAGAGAAAGAGCTCCCAATAGCCAAAGCTGGAACGATTTGAACAACAAAATAAAGTAATACTGAATTATAACCCACAGTATAAAATGAATATCCATAAGTCCATATTGATATGACTGAATAAATTAATGAGGGAGAAGAGATAAATCTTCATGCAGAAGAATTTTTAATAATTTATGCAGATACTCTGCTCTCAAGGAAGAGATCATAAATCCCCACTCCTTACGTGTAGGTTACACACAGTGGACTTCTTCCCAAAGCATACAGTATGGAACGCTGTAGGGAGAGAGAGAATACCTTTACAGTGGAGAAATTGACAAACAATATCTTAGCCAGATGATCAAGGTGAATGTGAGCAGTGATGAATCATGCTGATAATGTGTATCCTTAATATGGTGTGATAAAAATGACAATTTACCTCTGTGGTCTTTCTCCCCAACACCCATAGGCTCAGTATAATCATGAAAAAACATTATAAAAACTCCACTGGAAGGGTATCTGACAAAATACTTGATCAGCACTCCTCAAAATTGTCAATGTTATCAAAAACAAGGAAAGTGGTAGAAACTGTTAAAACCAAGAAAAGCCTAAGGAGACATGACAACTAAATGTAATGTGGCATCCTGGAGGAGAAAAAGACATTAGGTAAAGCTAAAAAATCTGAATAAGGGGCGCCTGCGTGGCTCAGTCATTGAGCGTCTGCCTTAGGCTCAGGTTATGATCCCAGAGTCCTGCAATCGAGCCCCGCATCTGGCTTCCTGTTCGGTGGGAGGCCTGTTTCTCCCTCTCCCACTCCCCCTGCTTGTGTTCCTGCTCTCGCTGTCTCTCTCTCTGTGAAATAAATAAATAAAATCTTTAAAAAAAAATCTGAATAAAATATGGACTTTAGTAAAAATGTAGCAATACTGATTCATTAATCGTAACAAATGTACCATCCTAATAAGTTAATAGTAGGGGAAACTGAGCGTAGGATGTTTAAAAACTCTGTGCTATCTTCTCAATTTTTCTGTGAATCTAAAATGCCTATTATTGGGATGTCTGGATGGCTCCGTTGGTTAAGCGGCTGCCTTCAGCTTGGGTCATGACCCTAGGGTCCTGGGATCGAGTCCCACATCGGGCTGCTTGCTCAGCAAGGAGCCTGCTTTTCCTTCTCCCTTTGCCCCTCCCCCTGCTTGTGCATGATCTCTGACAAATAAATAAATAAAATCTTTAATTTAAAAAATGCCTATTATTGGGGCGCCTGGGTGGCTCAGTTGGTTAAGCGACTGCCTTCCGCTCAGGTCGTGATCCTGGAGTCCCAGGATCGAGTCCCGCATCGGGCTCCCTGCTCAGAGGGGAGTCTGCTTCTCCCTCTGACCCTCCCCCCCTCTCATGCTCTATCTCATTCTCTCTCTCAAATAAATAAATAAATAAAATCTTTAAAAAATAAAAATAAAATAAAAAATAAAAAATGCCTATTATTAAAAAAAGAGGTATCTCGGAAAAGAGGAAGATTCAAAAGATTTGATACTGTCCCCAATAAGTTGGAAGAACTTAATGATGAGATAACAGTGAAAAACTTCCCTAAAAATGGAAAGACAATTAAACTCCAGCTCTATAAAAAGATTGGCAATCCCAATATACTACATACACCCATGCAATGACCATACTTAAATAGCTGTAACAATGTGACCACTGCTTAATGATTTTTAAGTTTTATATTAAGTTTCTAGAAAAAAACAGATGTCATAAATCTGATCAATCAACAGAATACAAATGCTATCAGTCTCATAACGGTAAATAGAGGTATAACTGCTCAAAGCTAAGAGGTGAAATGGGGAGATATGAAATGGAAAGGAAAGTTATGAGTACGAATAAGCCTGCTGTCTAATGAGTTAGAAGAAATAGTCTATAGTTGAAAGAAGAAATGAATATTTTGATTGATTTGATTGGCATATTGGTTTGATTGATTTGATTGGCATATTGATTATTTTGACCTGAAGGCACCTGAGAAACAGCAGATGCAGTAAAGACTCCCTAACTTCCCTTTTCTACCTAAAAGCAGGTCTTGAGGGGCGCCTGGGTGGCTCAGTCAGTTAAGCGTCTGCCTTCGGCTCAGGTCATGATCCCAAGGTCCTGGGATCGAGCCCCACGTCAGGGTCCCTGCTTACTGGGGAGCCTGCTCCTCCTCTCGCCACTCGTGTGCTCTCTCTCGCTATCTCTGTCTCTCTCTCTCAAATAATCTTTAAAATAAAAAAATAAAAAATAAATAAAAGCAGGTCTTGAAATTCCCCACAAGAAAGGTGCCCTCCTTGTCCCAGGAAGAGAAGTTTGTTATCACCATGAGAGTCAACACCAAAATGGACCTGTACAAACAAACCTACTAAAATGACCCTTATCTTCCATTAGTTTCTCCCCTGTATTTCCTACTCACTGTTCCACAATTTCCTAGCTCCTAGCCCAAGCTCCTGTCTTGTTCCCAACCCACAATTTATTATTTTTTGTTTTAAAAGGTATATAAGCTTTTGGGCCTAACAGCTTCTTCAGGTCTTCATTTTCCTTTTGAAGACTCCTGTGTACACATAAAAAATATTAAACAAAATTTGTATGGTTTTCTCTTGTTAATCCGTCTAATGTCAGTTTAATTCTGAGGCCCAACCACATGACCTAGGAGGGGTGAAGTTTTCCCTCCCCGACATTAACCAATAGAGAAACTAAAAAGAGTGATATAGTTATACAGAGAGGAGGGAGGGGTGGGGCAGAGAGATGGGGAAATCAAATAAGCTAAAACTTTATCAGAGCTGGAATTTCATAGATAAATGTCTAAATGGTAGAAAATCTCATATTATTTAGACAGTAGGGAAAAAATCAACAGATATACTAAAAACAGAGTTTAGGAGTGAGGAAGCTGAAGGGAGTGGGGGTGGAAAAGAATGAAAAGGGGATTGTTGCTTTTCATTATGGGTCTTTCTATACCATGTAATTTTCTTAAATATGTTTAGGTACTACCTTGATAAAAGGATTGGTAATGTTCTGAAAAGCTTTTAATGTAATAATCTTTGTAAAGCATTTAGCACAGTGCCTGGCATTCAGCAAGGAGCTTACAGCCTGGGCAAGTTTTCTTGTATGTATTCTTCATCTACATGCAGCACAAAATCTTCAAATCCTACGTACTTCCAGGTTGGGACAATAGAGTGTACTCTGTTAACCAGATCTTCTAAATATTCTGCTCAAAGACTTCTCAGGACCTTTCACTGGGGCTCAGTAAGAAATGAAAATGCAGGAGAAAAAGTGCTGTTCATAATTTTAAATACTGTTGAAGTTAGTAAACAGCATTTAAATACTCTTAAATACTATTAAAGTTACTAAAATACAAAGCTGTTTCCTTTCTCTCAACTTTTCATGGGTTTTTTTTTTTAAGATTTTATTTATTTATTTGAGAGAGAGAGAGCATGAGCAGGGTGGGGAGGGGAATGGGGAAAGGGAGAATCGACTCCTCACTGAGCAATGAGCCTGATGCAGGGCTCCACCCCAGGACCCTGGAATCATGACCTGAATGAAGGCAAATGCTTAACTGGCTGAGCCACCCAGGCACCCTCAAGGACAGTTCTAAATGCAAATATAAGAACATGTAACTCATCTGTGGAATCACCAAAATTACAGAATCCTTATTTTGTAGCTCACTGATGTATATGTACTTTATTCTTACCAGAACAGTGGAAACACTGCAACTGGTTTTTATTTCATTTCATATGCACACATTCAATCAATACTCTACCCTCAGTTGACTGCCGAATAAGGAAGAACTGATGGAAAAAAGAACTATGGGTTGCCCTATCTTTCTCTCTCCGTCTATGTCATCTTTTTCAGGGTACGTGGTTGGCTAAAACAGGCAAGTGACACAAGTAAGAAAGGACGATAGCATTCCTAGGTTATTTGTGTTTAATATGTCATTGTGTTCATTCTGCCAAGGAAGTTCTGGTTCAAAAAGAAAGCATGGGCTCTAGAACTGTCAGCTACCCTACCTCGCCTCTTACTCAGAGGGAAACCCAACACTGTACTCCTTTGAGACTCGCTGACTCAGGCGTTGTGTGTCCACTGGAATTCTGAAATCACGGGCACCTCAAATGCTACGCACCAACAGGGCAGCAAGGAACAGCATCAGATAGACACATATTCTGCCTATCCCCTCTGTTCCAGTGCATGCTCTGCAGTCCTATTGGATTCAGTTACAAAGCACAAGTCCAAATATAAAATTATCAAGAATTTCAAGACAGCAATAGCAGAGCATTGAAGCAAGTGTGGAGGGAGCCCTGCTGGGTAGGCAGCCCTGTGACGCTACACAGGTCATATCGCCATGTAGTTGACTTTGCTAGGTTCACAGTCAAATTTAATTTGATTTTAAGAACACAAAAAAAGTGACATCTCACACACTCAAGTTTGTGGAGTTAAGATTCACACCTGCAACAAGTGAGAGTTTTGTCCAAAATTTTATTAATACAAAACTAGAATTTGGGTTGTCTCTTAAAAATGACAAATTGGTCTTAGGAATTAGGTTTGAACTTATTTATAACCTACCCAGAAAGCAGAGATTCTGGGATATAAACTGACTTTTTCATATTTGTGATTATACTTTTTAACAATTAAAAAGCTAAATTTCCTTACAATGATCTTACTGTATGTTTAAAATATTGCACTGTCACTCTGATTACTCCTTTGACTATCTCCCAGACTACGAGATCCCTAGATGAAGAATTTGTTATAATTCCAGCTGCTAATACAGGAAATATTCAATAAATGCTAAATGTTTGAGTGAATGAATGAGGAAATATGGTAGCAAGATATTTGTTTACCTTGTAAAAGAACAAAAAAATGAAATAAGAATTTTTTTTTGTTCTCTGGATTTTTCCCCTTTTAGATCCCCTGAGTAACCAGGAAAGCTTTCCGTTGCTTCAGCTTCCCTTCCTAGTTTTTGTTAAGAGTGTGCCTGGAATCATTCAGGGCATTAAGCTAGAGGGAGGAACAAGAGGAAAATGAGAAATTGGAAAGGGGAGGAGGAGAATTCCAAGACTGGAAAGCAGATGGTGGGGTACAGGACCCCTTCCTGTGAGACCATGTCCTCCTTCCTGCCAGTGCCCTAATAGATGACAGGACTCAAGAGGAATGACTGCTTGGTCCACCTAGGAAAGTTGGACTTGACAGTGGGCTCAAATACCTAAAGAAACCAGAGTAAAGCGTCAAACAGCCTAATGCACAATCTATGGGGAAGCTGAAAAGAAGCAAGTCTTTAAAAATTCTGGTGAGGGGGCGCCTGGGTGGCTCAGTCGTTAAGCATCTGCCTTCAGCTCAGGTCATGATCTCAGGGTCCTGGGATCGAGCCCCACATTGGCCTTCCTGCTCAGCGGGAAGCCTGCTTCTCCCTTTCCCACTCCCCCTGCTTGTGTTCCGTCTCTCGCTGTGTCTCTCTCTGTCAAATAAATAAATAAATAAAACTCTTTAAAAAATAAAAAATAAAAATTCTGGTGAGAACAAAAAACCACTACATTACCCTTCATCTTCCTGCACCATTGATATGCCCTAAGCTATTGCTAAAAATTCTGGTGAGAACAAAAAACCACTACATTATCCTTCATCTTCCTGCACCATTGATATTGCCCTAAGCTTCAATCCTTGGCAAACCTGGATGTACCCAGCATAGCACAAAAGGAATCATTTGGGTTTATGCCATAAATATATCAGCAGTAAACACGTAAGGGACCAGTAGGGCCTCACCAAGTGTTCAGCTCTTTCTAAAGCCCTCTGGAAATGTCTCATGAATTTAAGGAATGGAAACCCAACTATTATCTGTGGTTGAGTTTTCTACCAGCCCAAGGACAGGGCTTAGTCAAATTAAAGATGTAGGAGAAAATGTGTGCTGCAATAGAAAATTGTCTTGTCTAGAGAACACCCCTCTTTGTTATGACAATGATCATTGTATAGGAGATATTTTACAAGTCTGTAAGTTGTAGATAACTGATAGCAATGCAAAATAATTCTTGTCTATAGACCTGCCAAATTCTGTCTTATCTGACAGAGGTTCAGATGCATTCCCCCTCCTCCTGCACTGTGGAAAAATCAGTTTCGCCTCCATTTGTACATTAATTTCAACATTCCTTTATTACATATAAATTTGTGCTTTTTAAAACTTTTCCTCTCAACCAGTTATAACATCTGCCTGGTTCCTTCATTGCTTGAGTTAAATAAAATCTATAAAGTGTTCAATTTTATATCTGTATGGGAGCCTGAATTTACTTTTTAAGAAATTAGATTTTCACAGAAAGTAATAAATGTAAGATTTCTTGTATCTCTGAGTTTATGAAGATTCATATCGGCAACAAACATGTAACAAAATAAGCCCTAGAAAGAGCCAATTGAAAATTACTTAAGGATGGGCGCCTGGGTGGCTCAGTCGGTTAAGCGTCTGCCTTCAGCTCAGGTCATGATCTCAGGGTCCTGGGATTGAGCCCCGAATCAGGCTCCCTGCTCAGCAGGGAGTCTGCTTCTCCCTCTCCCTCTGCTGCTCCCCCTGTTTGTGCTGTCCCTCTCTCTCTGTCAAATAAATAAATAAAATTAAAAAAAAAAAAGAAAGAAAGAAAATTACTTAAGGTAATCAACACTGTAGAAGAGAATCACAGGTTGTCCTAACTAGTTCTTTTACCTCTTTAGGATACAGTTCAGTCTGTATTCTACTTTAATTTCTTCTCTGAGCTACAGCTGATCTTGGAAATAAATTGATATTATAGTTCATACTCATTAGATAATTGAAATGCACCACTCATCAACAAAGTCAAAAGGTATTTTAATCTATTACATAAAGACAGGTCTATACCAGTAACTCTGAATTAAATGAAGCATATCCAACACAGAATTTTTAAAATTCTCTCTCTCTCCAACCACTTCCATGTTACTTGGCTTCATCACGCTGGCTGATGAAGAACAGATTACAAGGGGCAAGGGGAAGAGAACATCTGTTAGAAAACCTATTACCTGAGCATCCTTGATCAAGAGATAATGATGGCTTAGGGTTAGAACGATTCAAACGTGGAGAAGAGTAAATATATTGGAGCTGTGTTCTGGAGGTAATACTTAAAAGAATATTGCCTATTATCAAACCACTACTATAGATATGTAGATAATAGATATTCTTCCCTCCCCTCCCTGCTTTTAAATTTTTAATTGTGGTAAGAGAATAGCAATTCTTTTTTTTGAGAGAGAGTGAGAGCACAAACAGGGGTGGGGGGAGGGCAGGGGGTGGCAGAGAGAGAGAGAGAGAGAGAGAGAGAGAATCTTAAGCAGGCTCCACACCCAGCACCCACCCCAAAGCAGGGCTTGATTTCACAACTCTGAGATCATGACCTAAGCCAAAATCAAGAGTTGGATGCTCAAATCGACTGAGCCACCCAGGCACCCCAAGAGAATAGCAATTCTTAACCACATTAGTCAAAGGTAATCAAGAAAACAGAACCCAAGGCAGGTAATTCAACAGAAAAACTTAATATGGAGAATTAGTTACAAAAGAGTTGAAAATGCCGACAAGCCTGAGGGAATCATGAGGCAACCCAGAGATGAGCAAAGAAAGCAGGAAGCTTTAACCCTGGGGCTAGAGGGATCAAGATACGAAGTAATGACCCAACTAAAATCTGGGTGCCTGGCCAGCTCAATTGGAAGAGCATGTGACTCTTGATCTTGGGGATGTAAGTTCAACCCCCATGTTGGGTGTAGAGATTACTAAAATAAATAAACTTTTAAAAAAAGAACTAAAATCAATTAGAAAGGGATGAGTATTAATTTTCTATTGTATAACAAATTAACTTAGTGGCTTAAAACAACACACATTTATTATCCCACCATTTCTATGGGTGAAGAGTAAAGGCACAGATTAGCTGGGTTCTATGCTTAGGGTCATAAGACTGCAATCAAGGTACTGGTCAGGGCTTGTTGCATCTGACGCTTAACTAGGGAAGGATCTGTATGCTACAAAAAAAACAAAAAACAAAAAAAACACCATTACTGAAACATCTGGCAAAACTGGAATGACATCTGGGGTGCCTGTGTGTCTCAGTCGGTTGTCTGCCTTCCACTCAGGTCATGATCACAGAGTCCTGGGATTGAGCCCTGCACCATCCCTGCTGAGCAGGGAGCCTGCCTCACCCTCTTGCTCGTGTTCTTGCTTACTTTGCTCTCTCTCTCAAATAAATGAAAAAATCTTTAAAAAAAAAAAAAAAACTGGAATGAAGTCTGAGAGTTAGACGGTAGTAACAGTATTTCCTGATTTTGATGGTGCTATTCTGATCATGTACATTTATTACAACTGTTTATGGGAAGTGCTTGCTAAACTATTTGGAGGGAATATGACTTGAGTTTGCATTTCCATATAAATTTTAGAATCAGCTTGATATACACTAAAATATCCTGCTGAGAATTTGATATTGCATTGAATCCATAGATCAATTTGGGGAGAACTGACATCTCTAAAATATTAAGTGTTCCAAGTGAGTATTCAGTTCATAACTGAATTTACCCAGATCTTTAGGGTTTTTCAGTGTCTTGTAGTTTTTAGTGTACAAGTCTTGCATATATTTCACTATATCTATTCCAAAGATTGACTTTTTTATGCTGTTGTAAATAGTAGTTTCTTTTCATTTTTGTTGTTGGTATATAAAAACACAACTTTTCTAAAAAGTTTTTTTAAGATTTTTTTTATGATAGAGCAAGCACAAGCAGGGGGAGGGGTAAAGGGAGAAGCAGACTCCCTGCTGAGCAGAGAGCCTTTCTCGAGGCTTGATCCCAGGACCCTGCGATCATGACCTGAGCCAAAGGCAGACACTTAAGGACTGAGCCACCCGGGCGCCACAACTTTTTTTTTTGCCAAGTACACTTAATACTTCTAATAGTTTACAGATTTTAATCTTCTACATACACACTCTGTCATTTACAAATAAGGTTTATTTCTTTCTCAAGAATACTTAAGTTTGGGGGTGCCTGGGTGGCTCAGTCATTAAGCGTCTGCCTTCAGCTCAGGTCATGATCCCAGGGTCCTGGGGTCGAGCCCCGTATCAGGCTCCCTGCTCTGTGGGAAGCCTGCTCCTCCCTCTCCCACTCCCCCTGCTTGTGTTCCCTCTCTCGCTGTCTCTCTCTCTGCCAAATAAATAAAATCTTTAAAAAAAAAAAATACTTAAGTTTGTTCTGTTTTTTCTTGCCATTCACTATAGCTAGGACTTTCAGAAGAGTGTTGAATAGAAATAGTAAATAGCAGACATCCTGATCTTATTCCCAAACTCAAGTATGATGTCTGCTGTAGGTTTTATGTAGATACTCTTTCTTAGAATAAGTTCTTATTAGTTTCGTTTTTATTATGAATACATAAATTTTATCAAATGCTTTTTCTGCACCTATTGAAATGACCTTACAGCTTTTTTCTTTTGATGTGAATTACATTGATTGGTTAAACTATCCTTGCATTCCTGAAATAAACCCCATTTTGTCATGTATTCTCCTTTTCATATTTTTATATTTAATTTACTACACTGTATTTAGGTTGAACTTGTATTTTGAAATTATACTCATGAAAGGGTTGGTCTGTAACTCTTTCTTTTAATCTCCAATGTATGTTCAAAGTTATGCCAGCCTGGTAAAGTTAGGAAATGTTCTCTCATTGTCCAGTCTCCAGAAGAATTTATGTAGACTTGGTAATATTTGGAAGAATTCAGTGGGGATGCTATCAAGGCCTGGAATTAGTGGGAAGATTTTAAATAACAGATTTGGTTACTTTTTTAAATATATTTCACATACCATAAAATTCACCCTTTTAAAATGTAAAATTGAGTGGCACTTAGTATTTTCATTAAATTATGCAATCATCGCCACTAAGTCTAGAACAGTTAAATCATCCCAAAAAGAAACTCCATATCCATTAGCAGTTATTCACCAATCATCTTCCCTCCTTCCCCTGGTAACCACCAATTACTTTCTATCTCTATGGATTTAACCATTATGGATTATTTCATATAAGTGGGACCATAAACTATGTGGTCTTTTGTGTTGCTTCTTTCACTTAGAATAATGTTTTTCAAGATTCATCCATGTTGTTGCATGTATCAGGACTTCATTCCTTGTTATGGATGAATAACATTCCATTATATATATATATTATACACACACACACACCACATTTTGTTTATCCATTCATCAGTTAATAGACATTTGGGTTATTTTGATTTGGGAGTTATTATAACTAATGCTGTTATGAACATTCATTTACAAGTTTTTGTGTGAGCATATGCTTTCAATTTTCTTGGATATGAATGGAATTGCTAAATCATATGGTAACTATATTTAACTTTTGAGGAACTGCCAGACTGTTTTCCAAAGTGGCTGTACCATTTTACAGTCCCATCCGCAACATGAGGGTTCCAATTTCCCCACATCCTTGCCAACAACTGCCATTGTCTGTCTTTTCAATTACAGTCATCCTAGTGGGTATGAAATAGTATCTCATTGTGGCTTCACTTGTATTTCCCTAATGACTAATGATGTTCAGCACCATCTCATGTATTTACTGGCAATTTGTATATCTCCTTTAGAAAGATAACTTTACTCAGATATTTTGCCTGTTTTTACATTTTTTTTTTCTGTTGAGTTGCAGAATTGTTTATATATTCCAGATACTAGTCTCTTACAAATATGTGATTTGCTCCCATTGCTCCATTCTTTCATTCTCCCATTCTGAAGGCTGTCTTTTCACTTTCTTGAGTGTTTTTTGAAGCACAACTTTTTTTTAATTTTGATAAGGTCCAATTTATCTATTTTTGATTTGGTTGCTTGTACTTCATGGGACATATCTAAGAAATGACTGCCTCATCTAAGGTCACAAAAACTACTTACAACTATGTTTTCTTCCAGTGTTTTATAGTTATAGTTCTTACATTTAGGTATTTGATCCATTTTGAGTTAATTTTTGGATACAGTGTGAGGTAGGGATTCAAGCTCATTCTTTGGCATGTGGCTATGCAGTTGTCCCAACCCCATTTATTGAAAAGACTATTATTTCTGCTCATCAAATAGATGCAACTACTTTAACAAATATGGAGCTATTCAGATTTCCCCTTTCCCTTCTTTTTTTTTTTTTAGTAATCCTACACCCAACATGGGGGCTCAAACTCACAACCCTGAGATCAAGAGTCACACGCTCTTCCGACTGAGCTAGACAGGCGCCCCTAGATTTTTTCTTCTTATATTTTTTATTATTTGACCACTTCGTCTAAAAAAAATTTAAGATTTTTTTTTTCCTTTTTTTTTTTAATTTTATTATGTTATGTTAGTCACCATACAATACATCATTGGTTTTTGATGTGGTGATCCACAATCCATTGTTTGCATATAACACCCAGTGCTCCATGCAGTACGTGCCCTCCTTAATACCCATCACCGGGCTAACCAATCCCCCCCCTCCCCTCTAAAACCCTGTTTGTTTCTCAGAGTCCATAGTCTCTCATGGTTCATCTCTCCCTCCAATTCCCCCCCCCCATTTTTCCCTTCCTTCTCCTAATGTCCTCCATGCTATTCCTTATGTTCCACAAATAAGTGAAACCATATGATAATTGACTTTCTCTGCTTGACTTATTTCACTTAGCATAATCTCCTCCAGTCCCATCCATGTTGATGTAAAAATTGGGTATTCATCCTTTCTGATGGCTGAGTAATATTCCATTGTATACATGGACCATATCTTCTTTATCCATTTGTCTGTTGAAGGGCATCTCGGCTCTTTCCACAGTTTGGCTATTGCGGACATTGCTGCTATGAACATTGGGGTGCATACGGCCCTTCTTTTCACTACGTCTGTGTCTTTGGGGTATTGCATTGCTGGGTTAAGATTTTATTTATTTGACAGAGAGAGAGAGAGAGCACAAGCAGGGGAAGCAGCAGGCAGATGGAGAGAAAGAAGCAGGCTCCCCGCTGAGCAGGGAGCCCCACTCGGGGCTCAATCCCAGGACCTCGGATCATGACCCAGCTGAAGGCAGAGACACCCAGGCGCCCCACTTCACCTAAATTTTTAAATGCATCAGCATGAAGTTATTTATAATACCTTCTCAAAAGATTTTTAATGAATGCAGAAGCAGTGAGTGAGGTCTCCATTTCATTTCTGGTATTTGTGCCGGCACACTTTTTTCTTCGTCTTGCTGGAGATTTTTCTTCTCAAAGAAGCAATTCTTAACTTTGTTAATCCTATTATGTTCGCTTTCTATTCCAATAAATTAAGCTCTTTATTTTTTTTCTTCCTTCTTTGTGCTTAATTTACAGTTTTTATAACTTGAGATAAATGCTTCACTCATTTTTAGCCTTATTTATTTCTAATAAATTAAGATATTAAGTCCCCTCTAAGCACAGCTTCATGCCTCACAAACTTTGATGTTCTATTTTCGTAATAAAAGTTTTTCTAACTTCCATTGTGATTTCTTCCTTCACTCAAGATTACTGTGGAGTATGTTTTATAGTTTCTAAACATGAGATTTTTTTAAATCTTTTTTTCCTAGCTTATTTTCTTTTTTTTTTTTTTTCCTAAAGTAAGCTTTATGCTCCGGATGCATGGGTGGCTCAGTCGGTTAAGCATCTGCCTTCAGCTTGTGTCATGATCCTGGGGTCCTGGGATCAAATCCCCCATCGGGCTCCCTACTCCGCAGGGAGCCTGCTTCTCCTTCTGCCTCTACCTCTCTCTCTCTCTGTCTCTCATGAATAAATAAAATCTTTAAAAATTAATTAATTAATTAATTAAGCTTTATGCCCAACATGGAACTTAAACTTACAGCCTGAGATCATGAGTCGCATGCTCCACTGACAGATCCAGCCAGGCAACCCCCCTAGTTTATTTATGGTCAGAGAATATACTCTGTATGGTTAATAATTTTTTGACACTTTAAACTTAATAGAAATATTAAGCATGTGGCCAACTTTTGAAATATCCAACATGTACATGAAAAAAACATGTATTATGTATTGGTTGAGTACAGCAACCTATACATGGTGCTTAGTTCTACTGTATTTTCTATAACCTTACCAACTATTTTTTTATGACTGTAATCTTCTAGGATTGTGCATTTCTCTATTTCTCCTTGTTTTCTGATAAATTTAGAAGCTATTGAGTTCTATAAATTTAAAATGGCTAAACATTTCTGGTGAATTTGTCCTTTTCTCATTATCAACTGTCTCTCTTTACTACTACTTAGTTTTTTGCCTGAAATTGTTTGCTATTAATATAGCCACAGTATCTTTCTTTTGTTTAGTGTTTATATCTTTCTTCATCCTTTCACTTTTCACCTTTCTGTATCCTTACATTTTGTCTCTCTTGGATATATCTGGGTTTTATCATTATCTGAAAATGTCTTTTATTGGAGGATCTTACCCCCATTTACACTTACTGCAATTTCTGATCCATTTGGATTTAAAATGTACCACCTCACCAGTTGTTTTCCCTGTCACTTTTCCTTTTTTTTCTGTTTTGCTTTCTTTTGGGTTGAGTACTTTTTCCTGTTGTTCCATTTCATACCATTAGTATTTAGTAATACACTTTTACAAACCTTTCAGTGTGGTAAATATTACACCCCTAAATATTACACCATGCAACTCTGAATGTTCAAAATGACAGCTTAACCTTTCCTTAGACATAAGGACCTTAAAACACTTTTCCATTTATCCCCCTCAACTTACATGCAGCTGTTTTCATGTACTTTGATCCTCCATTTTTTTAAACCCTCAAAGACATTATTTTTGTTTTAAAATCACTATTAATTTAAAGCCCCATATTTATCCTGTTGTTCATCATTTCTTCTTGCATCTTCAAGCTTCTATCTAGTATCATTTTCCTTCTGCTTAATGACATCATTTTTGTGTAGTTTATTAGGAAAAATTTCTCACTTTTTGTGTGAAATTTTAATTTTACCTTTCGAACTCTTATTAAGGACATTTTTGCTTTATGCAGAACTCTAGATTAGCAGTTATTTTATTCCATCACTTTGAAGGTGCCATTCCACTGTCTTTTTTTTTTTTTTTTTTTTTAAAGATTTTATTTATTTATTTGACAGAGAGAGACACAGCGAGAGAGGGAACACAAGCAGGGGGAGTGGGAGAGGGAGAAGCAGGCTTCCTGCGGAGCAGAGAGCCCGATGCAGGGCTCGATCCCAGGACCCTGGGATCATGACCTGAGCCGAAGGCAGACGCTTAACGACTGAGCCACCCAGGCGCCCCTCCACTGTCTTCTGATTGCCATTGTTTTTATTTTTTTTTTAAAGATTTTTATTTTATTTATTTGACAGAGAAAGAGATAGCGAGAGCAGGAACACAAGCAGGGGGAGTGGGAGAGGGAGAAGCAGGCTTCCCGCTGAGCGGGGAGCCCAATGCAGGGCTTGATCCCAGGACCCTGGAATCATGACCTGAGCTGAAGGCAGTCGCTTAACCGACTAAGCCACCCAGGCGCCCCAATTGCCATTGTTTTTATTGAGTAGTCAGTTGCCACATATTTAGTACTTTGAACCATGCCTTATTCCTTTCACTGCTCTAGACTTTTTTTCTTTTTCTAGTTTTCAATAATGGTAATATTTGCATAAGTATAATTTTCTGAATATATTTTGTTTGAGGTTTGTGGGACTTCCAAAACCTGTAGCTCGATGATTTTCATTTTAGAAATTTCTTAAGCAGTAACTCCAAATATTCCTTTTTTCTCTTTCTGGGACTACAGTTACATTAAAGTTAGCCCATCTCTCTGTTATATTCTTTTCTTTTTTTTTTTTTAAAGATTTTATTTATTTGACAGAGAGAGACACAGCAAGAGAGGGAACACAAGCAGGGGGAGTGGGAGAGAGAGAAGCAGGCTTCCCACGGAGCAGGGAGCCCGATGCGGGGCTTGATCCCAGGATCCCGGGATCATGACCTGAGCTGAAGGTAGACCTTTAATGACTGAGCCACCCAGGCACCCCTTTTCTGGTTCTTTTCCATCCTTTGGACTCTCTATACATCATTCTGAATTTTTTTCTTCTGACCAAACTTAATTCACTATTCCTACAGTTATATTTCACCTGATGTTAAACTCATTCACTAAATTCTTAATTTTAGCTTTGTTTTTGTCTTTTAAATTCCTAATTCCCTACTGAATTTTGTTCAAAAATTTAACAGTAGAATGAGAGAAGCAAGTAAGTACAGTAAAACATACATAATATTAGTCGGTACAACGTATAGGACAGCATGAAAGTAGGCAGGGAAATACTTCAATGGGCACCTAAAGCTTAAGTTGAGTTGGAAATCTATATGAATGAATCTGGGAGGGAGGGGGATCACCATGAGCTTCAGTATAAAAACATGAGGTATATTCCCCACATGTTTGGGGAATTACAAATTGATATGACTAAATTTAGGGACAGACTAGGTAGGTGGAGAGTAACAGAGCAAGATGAAGCTCAAAAAGAAGGCAAGAGCCAGATCACAAAAGATCTTACACACTAGATGAAGAGTTTGTACTTCACCCTGTAAGTAAGGGGCAAGGAGGAGGTTAATATTAAAGATTAACAAAGAGAAAACAACAAATTTATTCTAGAAAGACCATTCAGATAGAATTATGGGAAAAGGTTTCAAGACAAAATAAGTCATAGATCAATAAGTAAACCTACTGGAATAATCGAGGCCAGAGAAGACCAGAACCAGAATCACAGCACCAATATAGAAGGTTGTACGCAGGGGCGCCTGGGTGGCTCAGATGGTTAAGCATCTGCCTTCAGCTCAGGTCATGATCCCAGGGTCCTGGGATCAAGCCCCGCATCAGGCTCCCTGCTCTGTGGAAAGCCTGCTTCTCCCTCTCCTGCTCTCCCTGCTTGTGTTCTGTCTCTGGGCTGTCTCTCTGTCAAATAAATAAAATCTTTAAAAAAAAAAAAGGATGTACCCAGTCTTCAGGGACTGAATATGAAGAGAAAATAAGGTCCAATCCCAGCTTTCAAGCACTAGTCACAGAGGTAAATGTTCAGAACATTTAAGAGAAAGATCACAAAAGATAATGCCATCTCACTTAGATCTCTTGCAGTAAAAGAGTTATGCAAGTTTACAGAAGAGGCAAAATCTGTGTTGTGCCTTGAATTCTGATTATCATCCTTCAAACACAACAAAGATTTTAAAAATATTTTTTACTGTATCTATATCATAATTGTACATATGTATTTCTGTTCTAGGTATTTTTCTATTATGTTATTTTAACTAAAACAAAACACCATGTTTTTTTCTTACTTAAGTATTTGTTTAATGTTTTAAAACTTAAGACACTTTAGGGCACCTGTCTGGCTCAGTCCATAGAGCATACAACTCCTGATCTCATGGTCAGGAATTCAAGCCCCAGATTGGGTGTAGAGGTTACTTTAAAAAAAACTGAAGACACTTTAAATTTCTAAAGACAAAAGATTAATAAAAGTAACTTTACTTTTCAAATGTGACTTTTTAACAGCAAAGTGGAAAAGTGGTAAACAGTCTCCATTTAAAAAAAAAAAATTCAGTATTCCCAACAAAACTAAAGATAGGCTTATATATAGCACTAATTCAGAAAGGGGATGGGGGGCGCCTGGGTGGCTCAGTCGGTTAAGTGTGCCTTCAGCTCAGGTCATGAGCCCCCACGTCGGGCTTTCTGCTCAGTGGGGAGCCTGCTTCTCCCTCTCCCTCTGCCGGCTGCTCCCCCTGTTTGTATTCTCTGTCATAAATATATAAAATCTTTAAAAAAAAAGGGGGGGATAATACATAAGACATGGACAAAACACCTTATTTTAATCCAAAAAAAGTATTTACTGAATCTTATATTCAAGTTTTCAATATGCCACTTGAGATAAATTATCCTTGAAAATAATTAAACCATTCAATATAATCTCTGAAATAGTATCTAGTTAACATAATATTTGCCTTAAGTATACCAGACAAATATTTACTATCAGCAAAATAAAAACAAACAAAGCATTTTTGCATCTGAAAGCCTGACATTCTGATCCACTGGATTTAGATTTTTTCCTTAAGTATAATAATATTAAAAAATCTCTTTGGGTACTCAACATATTAGAAGTACAACTACCTATTTATAATTGCTAACTTCAAACAATATGACTCATCAGTAAACACCAACACAATACTTTAGCAATCATCTTATGTGGAATGACAAGTGGAAAACAAAACAACAATGGGTCACCAAATTCTTTCATCTGTTACTATAAAAAAAAATTTATTTAAAAAACCTAAATACACAAACATGATTAAACATTTAAAAATTAAACTGAAATAAGTTATAAGACTTCCTTTTTCCCTTTTACAAGAAAAAAAAAGTTTCAAACATAAAAGGTCAAATTTAGTTCTAAATATTTTCTTGGGTTTTTTTTTAATTGTTTTCTAATACTATTTTATTAAATTATTTATCCAGTCGCTTCTTTAGGTTCTCAAGGTGTTCCATTTCAACATCTTGTAATGCCAGTACCATTGCTTTAGACAAGGAGGGATTATATGAAATAGTCATTAAACAGCACAAATCTATTAAATCTCTCTGACACTTCTGCAAACCATCCAGGAACTTCTGGTATTGAAGAGGATCTTTTTTTAACTGTTTCATTTCTGGTACTGAAAACCCTATCAAACTAGTAAGTATTTCATCTACAAAGTCTACATCTAGATATGCAGTACCATCGGAAATCTTTGCTGTTATACTCCAAATGCCACCAGAACTTGAAAGATTTCCAGTTAAGGTTACAATAAATGCTTTGACCTTCACTGTTGTAACTTCCTTTGGTTTGCTGGCCATTAGAACAGACAAATAGATAAAGGGTGGAGAATATAAATCCATGGCAATAGAAAGATTAGCGCTGTTCTCTGATGATCTTAAAGAACAAGTCTGTAAATGGTGATCATTTTCATTAGAAATGTGTGAACTCCTTTTTGGTACATAATTTACCAGCTCTCCATTTGATATTGATATTTTATTATTTAAGGAATGTCCATCTGCACTACTGAAGGTTTGTTTTATTTTATTAGCTGTCTCTGAGTCCTTATCTTTATTTGTAAAATCATGGGGAAGGAGTACATTATGAACTGAAAAAATACTACTGCTTTGCTCTCCAGCAGACGGACAACTAAAAGATTTGCCTTCATTAGTCATTTGTTCAGATACATTTTTTTCATTCCAAATACTGTTTCCATTTTTACAAATCAAAGAAAAATTATCTGGAGTATTAGGTTTATGTGAAAATCTCTCTATACTTTCATCTGGGGTTCTGTTCAAAGTAAATGGCTGTAATTCTTTAGTCTTCATTTGTTCTTTCTGGACAGTTTCTTCTAAAAGCAAAGCCTCCTCCAGTGAAAAATCATCTAATTCCCCATCAGTGAAATACATAGATTGATTTGGTGGCTCCTCCTTTGGTTTTGGAGAAATAGTATGTCGTGGTTCAAAACTTGACTGCTTTGTGGGAATAGTATTTGAGGAACTACCTGTACTGAAACATCGTCTTTCTAAGGAGGTGTCATTATTTGCTATAAGCTCATCATTTTCATCAAGACTTGCCAAGAGTTCTTCATCAGAAGGTCCTAATGCAGGATCTAGAACATCTGTAATTCCAGGGATGCTTTGGTTAGGATTATTTGGTATGACTGAAACTATAGGATCAGGTTCCCCAACTAACCTTGCAAGTACTTTTTCTTGGGCATATTCCTCTAAAAGAGCATCTACTTCTCCTCCCAACACCTTCACATTTTCTGGTTTCAATAAGAGAACACCAAGACGGAAAGAAATGTTTCCATAAATCAGAATTTTTGTACCTGGGGGAAGATCACTATGAAGAGCTGGAATAGACTGATATTCCATTCCCTGCATTTGTACTATTCCATCAGTTAGCTGTAGCATCAACATTCGTGAAGGCTTTGCTTCCCAAGGTTTTGGGGTTACTTGTGTTTCAGCTGTAATTAGGTCATTCGTTGTATTCTTTCCTCTCAACTTTTGTATCTGGGAATACGCAGGTTGACTGACATCAACCAATGAATTAATCTGCAGAGCGAAAAATCCATTCAGTTCTCCTTTTGGAACTTCTAAAATGCCATCAGGTAAAACAGGATGTTCCAAATCTCTCAGATCAGTAAGAAGCCATTGCTCAAACACTTGTTTATTCATTTGTGCCTGACTCAAATTAACATTATCATTTTCTTCTTGGATCCAGTTAATACAAGCTTCCAGCCACATTAGAGGTACTTTAACATGCCATGTAGCTAAAAGCCAGGTTTCAACTCTTAATGCAATATTAGTTACACTCATTTCTTTTAAAATAAATATTATGCGTGTATTACCTGAAAACAAAAAAACAAAAAAAAATTATGATAATTCAGTACATTTAAATATAGTTTCTACAATTTTCTACAACCCACAGGTATAACCACACCCATTAGATTTTTCTCTCTTTAGCATCTTAAAATTCTTTGACTTTCCACATGGCCAAAATTCAAATACCACAAGTCATCAGATGATACAGTGAGAAAAGCAAAAGGTTTGAGACAGATATTTCAGGTTTGAAAGCTAACTGTCAAATTACAAGCTCTGTGACCTAATATAAATCTCTTAACTTCTCTAACCCAGTTTCTTCATCTGTAAAGTGTCAATACAACCAATCTATCGTCAAGGGTTGTTGTGAAGATTATATGATTAACATTTGTAAAGCATAACATCAAACCTATGAAAGATAGTCGGTAAAAGGTAGTTATTATTATATTAATAATCAGATTCTAATCACTTAAAATTTAGTCAAGAAACAATAGTCACTAAGGTTCTCTTCACATCTATAATTCATATTCTATTAAAACTTTTACCATTGTGTTTGCCCATCTAGTACTTAAATATGTGGTCTATGATAAAAATATAACAAATAACAATAGATTCTGAACTGATGTAAAGATCTTATTTGTTTGGCTAAATAAATCTCAACAGTCCTATACTTCTGATTTTCTCAGTATAAAAGTGGTTTCAAAACACTAAACACTAATTAACCCTGTGTTCATAAAAGTATTTTTTTTCCTCCCACAGATGAAAATATCTAGAGTTAAAATTTATAAAAGTTTTAATATGACCACAAGAAAACTTACCATTTGGAACAGGAACATAGGATTTGATGACAGGATTTGGAACTGGTTGTTCAGTGGAGTAACTGTTACCTCTACTGTTCAGAAATGGCCCTGGGACAAGAAGCGGTAAGGGTTAAAAGGCGAAGCTGCAGAAAGAATACTGGTCTATTTGCAGGAGTGTAAGAGTTTGGTGGTATGGTTTTGGGGGTTCCTATTATCAGTCAGGGCAGAGTGGAGGTAAAATAATAAAAACATGAGGTTTGGAGTGAGCTAAACAGAAGCAAGTGACCATGAGAAATTCATATAGTCCAAGTGTGCTTCCTTGTCTATATGCTTAACCTCATAGAGTTACTTGTAAAAATTTAAAAAGATAGGAGAGGATGGCCCACAAGGCACTGGCACAGCACATATCTTGGGCAGCTGGGTCAGGGGACCCAAGGGAGTGATCCAGCTAGCCTCAGCATCCCCACCACCAAGGCCAGTCAGTCACAGGATTTACAGCAGCTTCTACAGGCTGGGAAGTGGGTGCCCAGAAAGTGTCCAAGGTCCACATGCAAAAAGAAATGGAAGCTGAAGCAGGCCAAGGCGGCTCAAGCTGAAATAGAATAGTACAACCTACAAAGAGAGAAAAGTGTCCAAGGCTGAGGAAATTACAGCTCTGGGATCCCATGGCAGGGGTAGTACTGAAGTGGAGAAGGAGACTCAAGAGATGATGACCATCCTCCAGCCCTAATTCCAGTAAAACAGGGATTAAGTCCTAGATAACCTCTTGGCCTTTGAGACATCAACCAGAAATCCATAAAGACTACCACATAAATGGACAGGGGAAGAAGAAAGAAGTGCCTGTTCCAAGGATTGGAATTTTGGATGCCTTCATAGAATATGAAATTTTAGCAAAGCTTGAATTATATTCTTGTGAAAAGGCAGTAAATTATTTCTGTATATTATATAGTAGGTCCTTTTACTTTTTGGAGAATAACAAATCTAGCTTCTTTGTATGAACTTAAAGCTTATCCTAATGTAAATGGTAACTATAGTTAATAATACTGTACTTCTTATTTGCAAACTGCTAAACGAGCAAATCTTAAAAGTTCTCATCACAAGAAAAAAAATTCTGTTAACTATATATGGTGATGAATGTTAACTAGACTTATTGTGGTAATCATTTCACAACGTATACAAATATCAAATCACTATGTTGAACCACTGAAACTAATAGAATGCCGTATATCAATTATACCTCAATTTTTTAAAAACACACACACACAAAAAAAGAGCTTACCTAAAGATTTCATTTTTTTACCTTGTATTTCTTAGAAATTTAATGCGTATACATTGTCTGGTTCCCTATGTCTTTTAACTCAAGCAACATATACATCAATAGTGACTTTTTCTTTATTAGATGTAAAATAAATGTTTTGGAAAAAAAAAGGGAGGGGGAATTACATGGTTTTCCCCCATAAAGCTTTCTTGAGGTTCAGCGGCTTTATCTATGAGAAAGTAGTAAATAGTTATTTGTAACCTGTGTTAAGCAGCAGACAGCCTTAAAATAGTCCTTTCTGGCTAAGGGTTAGAACAATAGGGGCACCTGGATGGCTCAGTCAGTCGAGCACCTGATTCTTGATTTTGGCTCGGGTGGTGATCTCGGAGCCCTGACTTGGGCTCCATGTTGAGTGTGGAGCTTCCTTGGGATTCTCTCTTTCTCCCCTCTGCCTCTTGTACACATGCATGCACTCTCTCTCTCTCTCTCAAATAAATAAGTAAATACATACATACATACATACTAGTATAATTGTTTGGGCTGCTTTTAGTTCCTCTTAATCAAAATTACTATATGACAGAATTCAAGAACTGGTTACATGTTATTACATGTTATTATCGGGTATACTGATAATCATTTAAAAGTAAAGACTATCATGCACAAAAGCAAAATAAAACAAAATAAAATAGATAGGAGAGCCAGTATATAGTCTAGTGATTCAGAGTATAACTGCCAAATTGTCTCACACTTATAAACTTTGTGACCCTAAACAAGTGATCACATTATTAATTTAACAAATGGTTATAATTTAAAGGAGTTATAGTTGTTTTACATGAATAACATTTTAAAGGAAGGGCTAAAAAGGTCATTATAATTACAGAACTGGTGAATCTTTAGAGTGAAAAAAATTAGAATATATATATATATTTTAATTATATACAAAAAATATAAAATTTCAAAGGTAGGAAAGGTCCCTGGCCCATTGTGATGAAAACTGACCATGTAGAGATTGATCAAAAGACTCTTTAAGGCATTTAAGACTATGGCACCCCTATCCCAAGTCAGAGAGACTGCTCCTAGAGAGGGTAAAAAAGATCTCTAGACTAGGGGATGCCAGAGTACAGCTGAAGTGGAAATAACTTACTGAAAATAGGGGGAAGAAATAAATTCCTAATTCCTAAATGCTGAACATATATTACTTTCTTTTCCAGAAATACCACCGACTAGGCCTATACTCTCCTAGAAAGAAGACAAGAAAATCTTTCTCTGAGCAATCTTACTACCTTAACAGAAAAGACCTAAGGATATTAACACAAGAGATATAATAACAAGAGTTCTCCAATTAAACAGCCCATTTGAGACTGTATCCAGACTCAGAGTTTCAACCAGCTTTCTAGTTCCCCTCTCTTAACTATAACAAGATATCTGAGAAAAGCTTTTAACAATAAGGCACATCAAACAAACAAACAAAAAAATGCAATGCATTGACTATGAAGAGAGACAAAAACTTCAAAAAAGCTATCATTAATATCCTAAGAAAGATTATTATCTGTGTAGTAAGAATAGGATTCTGTAACAAGAAATATTCATAGGATAAAAAACAACTCTTAGAAATTTAAAATATGATAGTGGAAATGAAAAACAGTAGAACGAATGGAAGATAAAGTTAAGAAAATCTCTTCCAAAAGTAAGACATCAGTACAAAGAAATCAATGAAACACACGGGAAAAAAAAAGAATAGCCCAGTTAGTCTAGGAGACTAGGAGTTCCAGAAGGAGAAAAGAGAGAAAACAAAGGAGGGAGGGGGAAGGGATAATCAAAGAAATAAATTAAGAAAAATGTCCAGGGATGCCTGGGTGGCTCAGTCGGTTAAAGCCTCTGCCTTCGGCTCATATTATGATCCCAGGGTCCTGGGATCAAGTCCCGCATCGGGCTCCTTGTTCAGTGGGGAGCCTGCTTCTCCTTCTGCCTGCCGCTCCCCCTGCTTGTGCTCTCTCTCTCTGATAAATAAAGAAAATCTTAAAAAAAAGAAAAATTTCCAGAACTTAAAGATAAGAGCCTCTGGATGGAAAGAACCCAATACAATGAATAAAACAGACATACAACAAGGCATTATCTTTATGAAATTTTAGAATGCAGGGATAAAGATGCTGCAAGCTTCCAGAGAAGGATGATAAACAATGAATGAAAATGGTTTTACATGAGAGACGATGGACTCTGAAAAACAAACTGAGGGTTCTAGAGGGGAGAGGGGTGGGAGGATGGGTTAGCCTGGTGATGGGTATTAAAGAGGGCACATTCTGCATGGAGCACTGGGTGTTATGCACAAACAATGAATCATGGAACACTACATCAAAAACTAATGATGTAATGTATGGTGATTAACATAACAATAAAAAATTTTAAAAATGGTTTTAGATTTCTCAATAGAAGCTGGAAGGTAAATGAGCAATTCCTTCAAATTTCTGAATGAAAATTATTTCCAACCTATAAACCTCTACCCAGGCAAAGCATCAATCAAGTATGACAGTGAAATAAAAACATTTTCAGATCAGCATTGTCTAAAACAATTTTTGTAATGGAGGATGTGCTCTAACATAATAGAGAAATAAACCAGGAAAAGGAAGAAGTGAGGGGAAAAGCATTATAGTGAGAAGTATCTGCAGGATGTAAAGGCAAACAGCTCAGAAGGCCTGAGGAGAAATTATTTTTCAAAGAAGATAAAATCATGTGAGACCACTATTTCTAGGATCTCATGTCTTTCTCTTTCTTGGTTTACACCTCTGTTAGTTAGAACATTAACGTATCCCAATGTAGAGGAGAAATTTAAGTAACCATAGGAGTTAGGGGTTGATCTGATGAAAAATGGTAGAGAAAACAAAAAAAGGCCACAAGAGAAAAGAAAATGTTGTACAGGAAATATAAAGCAATATTTGTATACTACGTGGCTTAGTTCTAAATAACATGTGTGTACTAATAACAGACACTCTAAATTATCTGACAGAAATTTTAACATAGTTATACAGATTTAATAGCAAAATGGAAAAAGATGTGTGTGAGGGTAGGGGTGGGTGAGAAAGGTAGGTGGAGAGAGCTAAATTCTCATCTCTATAGTAAAAGTCAATAGATAATGCCTAAAACTGAAAAATCAAGATGTAGCAATATCTGTATGGTTTCCAGAGTTATAGAAGTAAATACAAAAATCAATCTGCTAGAGAAGTTGAAAGTGGTTGCTTTTAGGGAAAGGGAACAAAGGAACAAACAAATCTGCTATTTTTCAAAATAATTCTTTAAAGTTTGATTTTTAAATATATATAAAACTTTCTTCTTCCATTGATTTCTTTGTACTGATGTTTAACTTGGGGGGGAAGATATTAACTTTACCTTTCATGTGCTCTACTGAGTTTTTCATTTCATTAGAAATAAACAAAATAGTACAAAAGTATGTATGTTTTAAAATTAAAGGTATGAATTATAATAGCGATATATTGGGAGAGATGGTAGCTACACCTGTGGTGAACGTAGCATAATACATAAACTTGCTGAATCACTGTTGCACACCTGAAACTAATATAATATTGTATCAACTATACTAAAAAAAAAAAAATTAAAGGTATGAAAGACAAAATGCTTTCCCCCTGAGATCAAGAATAAAACAGATGTTGGGGTGCCTGAGTGGCTCAGTCAGTTAAGCGTCCGACTCTTGATTTCAGCTCAGGTTATGATCTCAGGGTCGTGGGATCTAGCCCCACATTGGGCTCTGTGCTCAGTGCAGAGTCTGCTTAAGATTCTCTCTCCTTCTCCCTCTGTCCCTTCCCCTGCTCACACGCTCTCTAAATAAATAAAATCTTTTAAAAAAAGAATAAAACAGATGTCCTACTCACTTTGGCAGCACATATACTAAAATTGGAAGGATACAGAGAAGATTAGCATGGCTCCTGTACAAGGATGACATGCAAATTCATCAAGTGTTCCAAATTTTTATGAAATAAAAACTAAAAAACAACAACAACACACACACACAAAAAAGAATAAAGCAGGGACGTCTGGGTGGCTCAGTCAGTTAAGCGGCTCCCTTCAGCTCATGATCCTGGGGGTCCTGGGATCAAGTCCTGCATCAGGCTCCTTGCTCAGCGGGAGGCCTGCTTCTCCCTCTGCCTCCTATTCCCCCCTGGGTTGTGCTTTCTCTCTCTCTCTCTCACAAATAAATAAATAAAATCTTTAAAAATAAATAAATAAATAAATAAATAAATATATATATATATATATATAAATAAATAAATAAAGCAGAGGTCTACTCTCAACATTTTAACATTTACCGGAGGCCTCTGTGAGTGCAATAAGGCAAGAAAAAGAAATAAAAGGTATATAGATTAAAACAAAAAAATAGCATGCATAAAGATATATAGACCAATAGAACAGCATGAAGAGTCCAGAAACAAGCCCTCATATATATATACTCCAGTGATCTTTGACAAGGGTGCCAAGATAACACAAAAGAGAAAGAATAGCCTCTTCAATAAATGGTGCTAGGAAAACTGGATATCCACATGCAAAAGAATGAAAATGTACCCTTGTCTTATACCATATTCAAAAATTAACTCAAAATGGAGATCTAAATGTAAGACCTGCAACTATAAAACTACCAGAAGAAAATATAGGAGGAAAAGCTTCATAACACTAGAATAGGCAATGATATCTTGGATGTGATACCAAAATAATAAGTAACAAAAGCAAAAACAGACAAATAGAACTACATCAAACTTAAAACTTCTGTTCAGGGGTGCCTGGGGGGCTCAGTCAGTAAATATCTGCCTTCGGCTCAGGTCATAATCCCAGGGTCCTGGGATCGAGTCCCACATCTGGCTCCCTGCTCAGTGGGGAGCCTGGTTCTTCCTCTTCTCCCTGCCAGTGTTTTCTCTCGCTATCTCTGCCTCTCTCTCTCAAATAAATAAATAAAATCTTAAAAAAAAATTTTTTTAATAAATAAAACTTCTGTTCAGCAAAGGAAACAAAAGAGTGAAAAAGCAACCCAGGAAATGGGAGAAACATTTGCAAACCATAATCTGATAAGGGATTAATATTCAGAATATATAAAGAACTCAACTCAATAATTAAAAAAATTTAATGGGCAAAAAACATACAGACATTTTCCCAAAGATATACGAATGGCAAACAAACATATGAAAAGATGCCCACCATCATCATCATCATGAGAAATGCAAATCAAAACTGCAATGAGATATCACTTCAGACCCCTTACAATGGCAACTAGCCAAAACCAAAACAAAACCAAAGAAAATAACAAGTGTTGGTGAAGATGTGGAGAAATTGGAACCCTTACCCACTGTTGGTGGGATTGTAAAATGGTGCAGCAGCTATGGAAAACAGTATGGAGGTACCTCAAAAATGAAAAATAGAACTGCCATATGATCCAGCAATCCCAGTTCTAGGTATATATCCAAAAGAATTGAAAACAGAATCTCCAAGAGGTATTTACAAACCCATATTCATTATGGCATTATTCACAATTGACAAGATGTAAAAGCAACCTAGTTGTTCAACAACAGATAAATGGATAAAGAAAATGTGGTACATAGATAAGAAAGAATATTAATTGGCCTAAAAAAGTGGGGGGAGGGAAGAAATCACATCATAGGCTATAACAAACATGAACCTTAAGGACATTATGCTCAGTGAAATAAGCTAATCACAAAAGACAAAAACTGCATGATTCTACTTACATGGAGTATGTAAAGTAATCAAACTCATAAAAACAGAAAGTAGATGTGGTTGCCAGAGACGAGGGGAGGAAAAAAAGGGGAGTTGTTGTTCAATGTATATAGAATCTCATTCATGCAGGATGAAAAAGTTCCAGAGATCTATTGTACAACAACGTGTATATAGTTAACAGTATCATAATGTATACTTAAAGTTGTTTAGAGGTTAAATTTATGTGTTTTCTACAATAAGAAAGAGAGAAGTCAAGAGTGAAGAGGAGAAAAAAAAAGAAATTACTTCTAAAATAAAGATAACATGAATGTTTATGAAGAAAGCACTGAAGAATCTACAAAATAGCTACATGGCCTAATAAATGAGTTAGCAAGATGCATCTTTTCCATGCTATTTAGTGCTACATTTTTCACACTTTTGTGCTTTTTGTTGCCGATTTCACTGTTTCAAATGGCCCCCAGCATAGTGCTGAAGTGCTGTCTTGTGTTCCCAGGGCAAGAAAGCTGCAATGTGTCAAATGGAAAAAAATGAATCTAACAAAATACATACAGGATATTTATCCTGAAAACTACAAATTACTGATGAAAGAAATCAAAGATGACGAAAACAAATGAAGAGAAGAAAAAAAAATGAAGAGACCCGCTGTGTTGAAGACTCTTTCTTAAGGTTTCAGTTCTCCCCAGCTGATCTATAGATTTAATGCAATTCTATCCAAAATCCCAGCAATCGGTTTTTTTTGTAAAAAATGACAAGCTGATTCAAAAAATTTGTAAGGAAAAAAATAATAAAGTAACAATAAATTTTATAAGGAAAGGCAAAGGAACTACAATAGTCAAGATAATTTTGAAAACAAAATACAAAGTTAAAGGACTAACACTATCTGACTTCAAGACAGTATAAAATTTCATAATCAAGAGAGTGAGGTATTGGCAAAAGGATTAACATATAAGCCCATGGAAAGAGAACACAGTGTAGAAATAGACCCAAGCATAATATAGCCAACTAATTTTCTACAAAGTCGCAGATTCAATGCAACTTCTACAAAGTTGCAAGTCAATGGAAACAGGATAGTCTTTTGAACAACTGGTGCTGAAACAACTGGACATTCATATGAAAAAATAAGAACCTCAACCAATACCCCACATCTTATATAAAAAAACTCTAAATGAATCACAGACCTAAATGTGAAAACTGAAACTACAGAAAAGCTATAAGAAAAGTTAAGAGAAAAATCTTTGTGACCTTGGTTTCTTAAAAGTTTTCCTAGGGACAACATCAAAAGTATAATCTAAAAAACTATAAAAAAGAAAGAAAATAAATTGGCCTTTAACAAAATTTTTAAATTTTGCTCTGTGAAAGACACTGTAAAGAATATAAATTTTGGGAGCTTGGGTGGCTCAGTCATTAAGCGTCTGCCTTCGGCTCAGGTCATGGTCCCAGGGTCCTGGGATCGAGCCCCACATCGGGCTCCCTGCTCTGTGGGAAGCCTGCTTCTTCCTCTCCCACTCCCCCTGCTTGTGTTCCCTCTCTCGCTGTGTCTCTCTCTGTCAAATAAATAAATAAAATCTTTAAAAAAAAATTTTTTTTAAGGAATATATTTTTTTTAGATTTTATTTATTTATTTGAGAGAAAGTGAGAGAGCACAAGAGGAGGGAGGGTCAGAGGGAGAAGCAGACTCCCTGCTGAGCAGGGAGCCCGATGTAGGACTCGATCCTGGGACTCTGGGATCATGACCTGAGCCGAAGGCAGTCGTTTAACCGACTGAGCCACCCAGGTGCCCTGACACTGTAAAGAATATAAAGCCACACACACACACACACAAACACACACGACAAACCACAGACTGAGAGAAATAATTGACAAGACTTATATCCAAAATATATAAAGAATCTATACTTAAAATTCAATAAGAAAACAAACTTAACAAAGTTTTAACATGAATAAAACATCGAATAGGCACTTCACTGAAGAAGATATGCAGATGGCAAATAAACACATTAAAAGATGCTCAATATTATTAGACCTTAAGGAAATGCAAAATTAAAATCACAGTGTGGTACTACACATCTATTAGCATAGCTAAAATAAAAAATAACTGAGAATACCAAATATTAGAATTTTCATACATTGCTGGTGGGAATACAAAATGGCACAGCCACTTCGGAAAACAGATATGCAGTTTCTTAGAAAAACATACACTTAACATAACAACCCAACAATCGCATTACCAGGTAATTACTCAAGAGAAATGAAAACTTACACTACTTAAAAAACTTTTTTGTGAATGTTTATAGTAGCTTTATTCATAATCACTGAAAACAACCCACATGTCCTTCAACTGGTGAATGGATAAATAAATTATGGTACTTCATTACAATGGAATACTATTCAGTAATAAAAAGGAATGAACTACTATTAGATTCAAAAACATGGACGAATGTTGCTAGAGACTGTATCCCCCCCAAAATTCATATGTTGAAATTCTAATGCCCAATGTGATGGTATTAGGAGTAGGGCTTTAGGTCATGAGGATGGAGCTCTCATGAAAGAGATTATGGCTTTTATAAGAGACCCCCACCACCACCACCACCACCTAGCTACCTTGCCCCTTTCACCGAGGGAGGTTACAGTGAAAGATGGCCATCCACGAACACAGAAGTGGGTCCTCCTCACCAACCCTGAAACTGCTGACATCTTGATCTTGGACTTCCCAGTCTCCACGAAGTAAATCTGTATTGTTTCTAAGCCACCCAGTTTATGGTATTCTGTTAGAGCAGCCTGAACTATACTAAGACAAATGTCAAATGCAGTATGTGAAGTGAAAGAAGCCAAAGACCGCACAATTCCATTTACATGACATTCTAGGAAAAGGAACATTAGCAACGAAAAACAGTTCAATGGTTGCCCAAGACTGAGGGTATAAGAGGGACTGACCACAGGGGCATAAGGAAATTGGGGGCGAGGGGGTGATGAAACTGTTCCAAATCATGATGGTGGTGGTGATAGTGATTTGGCTATGTTTGTTAAAACACACAAAGCTATACACCAAAAAAAACATAAATGTTACTGTATATAAATTATATCTCAATTAAAAAACTGAAGGTAAACATCAAAAGAATAGAAATATAATCATTTCCAAACTAGCCAAGGAAAACAAATAAAGAAAACAATCCAAGAAAAGACACAAAGGAACAGACCACTACTATAAATAGAAACAATAAAATGGCAGAAACATGTCTAAATCAGCAATCATAATGAATATAGATTAACTCACCTGTTAAGTGAGATTCTCAAAATGAATAAACCAAATCCAGTTGTATGCTTAAAAGATAGACCTAAAACAAAATAACATCAAATATGAAATTAATTAAAAGCATGTTAAAACCTCCAAGCATGATTCCATGAAGCCATAGCTTAGCGACATCTTATCCTCAAGACTAAAAGATCTGTACAGTTGACTGTTGAACACAGGTTTGAACTGCACAGACCCACTTTTATGCGGATTTTTTTCAATAATTATAGTACTGTAAATGTATTTTCTCATGGTTTTCTTAATATTACCATTTTCCTTTACTGTAAGAATACAGGAGTATATAGGGATGCCTGGGTGGCTCTGTCAGTTAAGTGTCTGCCTTCGCTAAGGTCACGATCTCAGGGTCCTGGGATCCAGCCCCATGACGGGCTCCCTGCTCAGCGAGGAGCCTGCTTCTCCCTCTCCCTCTGCTCTACCCCATCTACCCCCTTCCTCATGCTCTCTCTCTCCATCTCAGATAAATAAAATCTTTAAAAAAAAAAAAAAAGAATACAGTATATAGTACCTGTAACATAAAATATGTGCTAACTGATTACTCATGTTATTGGCAAAGCTTCTGGTCAATAGTAAGCTATTAGTAGTTATAGAGGAGTCGAAAGTTAAGGGGATTTTCGACAGTGTGGGGGTCAGCATCCCTAACCCCAGCTCTGTTCAAGGGTCAATTGTACTTACATAACCTAAGATTCCAAAGTGCTATTTTATTGCATCTGTTGTCATTTTTTTAACCTCAAAAATTAAGCCAGATTCATGGCTCTTAGGTGTGTTCATTCAGTAAGTATATCCTCCACAAAATTTAAACACATTGGCAGATGGACCTAGTATAATTTGCAAAGGTGTTATAGTAATGTAATGACAGTCATTAAGTAAACTGAAATTCGGACAAAGCGTACTTTCAGTTGAGTTATAAACTGTTTAAGTAAATTATCAAGCATAAATGTCACAATTACAATTAAGTTGTTTGCAGAATGTTTTGTACTATAAATCACTCTGGGTACAGTATATACCCCTAAAATTATGACATGCAGCCACATAAATACAAATGCTACTTTCTAGCTGACCCTGTTATATACTAGGAGATAATACTATGGATACTTCTAGGAAGAGGAAGGAACAAATGAGAAAGGAAGAAAGACTGACTGGCTGTGAGTTGAAAAGGTCAAGGCTGGACAGAAAATGAAATGAACAAGGATGAATTTCAGAGATATCCATCCTATATCCCAGCAGGTACAGCTGTATAGAGATAAAGATAAGGGTTTGCTGAAAATAAAAATTAAAACTTTTTATTTGTAAGATTTTTAGCTTTTTTCAAAATACTTTTACATCTGTAATATTACACCTAAACCTCAAAAATAATAACATGAAAGAGTAAGTACTGTCATCTTTTTAAGATGAATAAAACTGAGGCATGAAGATTAAGACATAAAGATCTTATATAGTAACAGACCCAGAACTAGAATGTAAGTTCTTCTAATATCCATTCCTAGGCCTTTTGCTAGACCCTGTCGACTTCTGTGAAAAGAGGAAGTATAGCCAGTCCCTCATTTACATATAAAACCCACTTACATACAAAACACAATCATAAAAAGTCATTCTACAAGAGCACTACACTGCTATTACAATGAACAGACTTTTCTCAGATCTCATTTAAATAATAAGCTCATCTAGTGCATTCTAAATTATTTCATTTGCAATGTCAAGTGAAAGAAAAACTTAACATTACCCACTGCATCTATCTGCAACAGCTTCAAAACAACAGTGCCATGGTTAATTACTACTTTTCCTCTGCTATAACTCTGCAAAAATACCACATAAAACAACTTCAAACTTTTTAAAAATTACAAACTAATATTTTAAAACATGTATCCATTTTTTTTTTTTCCTTTACTTCAAACATGCACTTCCTTGTTAGCGTTGTTAACATGACAACTGACAAACTCCTTTCAAATGACAGTTGGGACAAATTCTGAGAAACACTGCTCAGTGAACCACAACTACATTATTCTATTAATGTGTGGCATTCCTAATTAATAATCTTCTCCAAGTACTATCCTCTTGGATTTAAATCTCCACTTCTCGAGCTGACATACTATAATTTTATAATAATGTTACCATAAGTAGGCAAAGAAAAAAATTCTAATGACTAAAACCCCAAAAGATAACCAAGACATATTTAGAACACAAGTAAATGTGATAAGACATACTTAACATTGTGCCAAGCACTCAAATATAGCTAATCTCAAGTATTTTACCAAAACAGTCAAGAACTTTGGGGGAAAAACTGACTGCTAAATGAACATCTGTTACACAGAATTCATTTAAAAGCAAAGTAATTATAGGCTATACTGATCAGAGACATGGATATCGTCCGTCCCCCCCCCCCCCCCCACCCACCAACTGCATGTTATAACAAACGCAATAAAAAGAGGATTCCATACATAATAGGATTTTTTCCTACAGGTTACAGAGAAAATTTTATTTAAAATTTTAATTAAATGGAGGGACACCTGGGTGGCTCAGTCGGTTAAGTGTCTGCCTTCAGCTGAGGTCATAATCCCAGGGTCCTGAGATCTAGTCCCCACATGGGGCTCCTTGCTCAGTGGGGAACCTGCTTCTCCGTCTGCCTGACACTCCCTGCTTGTGCGCCCTCTCTCTCTCTCTTGCTCTCTCTCTGATAAATAAATAAATAAAATCTTTAAAAAAAATAAACGTTTAATTAAGTGGAAAAGTATTATCACGTGGGATCTATATTTATTATGAAGTTTAGACTGGGTTTCAATAACCAAACCTGTTAATAATTTAATAAATTGTTTTACTTGCATCTACTCCTGAGAATTCTTAAGGTTTTCCTTCCTCTCTTTCTGGAGAAACTGAGCAATCACAGTCACAGCAGGTAGAAACAACTGAAGAGGGGAGGTGTGAGCTGGAGAGCACCATTTCCCAACTGCTCATACACAATGAACAGCCCCTGATCCTCAAGAACATCATTGTCCAAGAAAAGAAAAAAAAATAGGGAAAGGTATGTTTTTTAAATTGTACATTAAGAAATGTTCATACCATCACTTCTTTGACTCTCCAAAACGAATCTTAAGAAAACAATCAGAAAGGAGGACAAAGATTTATGTGCCAGAATGTTTATCACTGTTGATATAGTATGGAAAAAAAGAGAAACAATCTAAATGTTCAACAACAGGGGGGGAAAATTACACTAAATTGGATCCATGAAATGGAAGGTTATAGTCTTTAAAAAAAATTCCTAAAACCCTTTTTAATAACATGAAAATATGTTCATATTTTATTTTGTTAGGAAAAAGGCCAGATAGAAAATTACATACATTTAATCCCCATTAATTTCATAATCATGAAAAAATGCTTTCTAAAAAACTGATTTTATACACACTAAACTTAACACAATAATCTACATTTAAGGTCTTGACTGCAGGAACTGACCAGGAAATTATAATAAAGTAGGAAAATCCTACCATGCACCACAAAGACTTAGACATATTGGATTTATAAGTTAATTTTCAGTCAGCCTCACCTATTCCATTTTTTAAAAACTGAACAAATGGCAGAAGTACCATCCTTTTGGACATTGTATGTGGTATTCAACAAATAGCTGAGACTTAAAAGCACTAACAAATATTGAAATCATAATCATTCCATGTTTACATTAGCTTCATCTAAAAAGTATGTCTTAACTCACTGGGGATAACTTCAAAATTTTGAGAAGGTATTCTCTGAAAGTTAGGGGGAAAAGTTATATTTAATGACTGAAATTAGAAGGAAGTTATCAGTGGGGCTGTTTGTGGATCCTCCATAACCTATTGTAAGGAAAAGACAGAAAGAGAATAGGTTTAGGAGCTTGAATCCCACCTCTGCTATGTGACTTAGGACACGTTCTTTAACTTCTCAGTCTTAATTTTCTTTTTTTTTTTTTTAAGATTTTATTTATTTATTTTTTTGAGTAAGAAAGCACAAGCAGGGGGAGCAGCAGAGGGAGAGGGAGAAGCAGGCTACTGGCTGAGCAGGGAGCCCCACCCAGGGCTCGATCCCAGGACCCCGAGATCATGACAGGAGCGGAAGGCAGACGCTTAACGGACTGAGCCACCCA
Organism: Phoca vitulina; assembly: GCF_004348235.1. Taxonomy (NCBI): domain Eukaryota; kingdom Metazoa; phylum Chordata; class Mammalia; order Carnivora; family Phocidae; genus Phoca; species Phoca vitulina. Next base: position 1,841,869 of record NW_022589773.1, on the reverse strand, counting down.
GGCGCCCGGTGTCTTAATTTTCTTATCCGTAAAACAAAGATAACCACTTATTCGTAGAACTGTAGTAAGCTTTAAAACTGCCAGCACAAGGTAGGGCACATAGTGAGGAACTCAGGAAATGGTAGTTATAAATACAATCATCCAGCTGGCTAGCGTACAATCTCAATTATGTTAGCTTATCTAAAGTAAAGTAAATACTAGCTCTAAATTCACTGAGAGTTCAAAATGACCATAAAATTAATTATACAAGACAGGAGCCACTGAATGTATCCATCAAGTTGGCAAGTCCTTGAATAAGCAAAAGTACAATACAGTAGTTTAGTTGAAAACAATAGATGAAAAAATGGTGAAAAGACAGACTTTCCTGTTATTTAAAGAGTAACCCTAAAAAGTAAATTAAAACAGGTTAAGGAGGAAACACGTGGAAAAAGAAGAAAGAAGAAAAACCCTATCAGGTACTGGCATCTAAAAAAGGTCAGTAACAGCTTTCACCAGTTAGGGTCCAGTCAGAAGACTGCGAAACTGGGAGGAGGAAGTTCTTAGATAGAGCTGTTTACTTTGTTTTCCTTCTCTTCCCTTTATCAAGGTAGAAAATGATGGCTACACCAGAAATACTAGCTTGAAAGAAAGCAGCAGTAGTACAGTACCCCTGTATGTGCCTCTTAGAGTTAGTAAAATGTCCCAGGTTTTAAACGGCAATTAAATGTTGCAAATCCTGACTAGCAGATTAAATCTCTATAATCCAAGTATTCCCAACCCCTACATACATGCATCAATTCTTGGTTGAATATTTAATAAAGACCTGAACCATGTAACATAGAATCAAAACGTGAACTAAGTTTTACCTCTTAACAAGACTCTTCGTGAAGATACGCTCTTCATTGAGGGGGACATTCACAAAAATTACATTACCATTTAAAGGGACCTACAAACTCCACAATCCCAGGCACTATGCTCTAACACTATTTAACTATCCTCCTAGCCAGTAAATGTTCATGCTTCATGAAGTCCTCAGTTCCCCCAAACAAGAGTTTCTTCCTAATCAGGCAAGTAAAAGATAATGGATGAACGCAATCATACAATAAACGACGCTGGTTACATCCATTTTGCGAATTATTCAAGAGGGAAATCAAGTTACAATAGGATGAATCAGCACAAATTCATCATTACAAAATATATATGTGTATTCTGCTAATGGTGGACTTGGCTTTATATGTAAATTATAACATCTTTATGCTTCAACACATATTTGGGGGTGTGAGTGAAGGCTAGATGGTCGAAGAGTAAGGATATGGATACTGGCTACTACCAGGCCAGGCGATTTCCCAGGGTCGTCACCGACTCGAAGTGACCTTAAGGGCCTTAACAAAAGAAATCATCAAAGCTTGGCACAGGGCCTTAGAAGTAACCGAACACAAAGCAAGTACAAACTTGAACACGCTACAACAGTAACAAAATATTTGAGGACGAGGTTGTGGGTCTGTTTTCACCACTGCCGAATACCGACTCACTCGGTCGGAGCTTCAAACAGCTGAATGAACGGAACGCGGATGTCTACAACTTATTGTGCAATTTGCATTCATTTGGGGAGATAGAATGCAATACTTCCAGAAAATTTTTCACAGATAAACTGCAGCGACAACACTACAAGATACTCTTCTCATAGGCTCCATTAACAAAAATGGGGGCGGGGTGGGGGAGAAGAAGAAAAAGAGAAAAAAAAGAATAATCTCCTCAGAACGCCCGTGAAGACACTTGGGATCTTCAGGTAGCGCTGGCTGAGGGTCGGAAGCAAGGGGGACCGTTCTCTGGGACTCCGAGGCTGGCCCGCCACAAGCCAGCCGACCCGCCCGCGTTTCCCGGGATCCCGCCGGAGCCAACGGAGGATGGCGGGCCGCAAACCGCCAGCTGTGCCCCGGACTCGGGCCGCGCCTCAGGGGCGCCGCGACCCGTTACAAACAGCGCGTTTCCCCGGCGGGCTGCACTCACCGCCGCGCAGCTCGCCCCGCAGGCCGGGCGGGAAGCGGGGTGAGGGGTGGGAGGGAGACGCGAGTGTGGACTGTGGAAACGGGGGCATTCCTCTGGGCCTAGCACCGACCTGGGCGTCCCGCCTTCCTCTCGCGCAACAGCGGTCCCTGGGCCGCGCGACTGTAAGAACAGGAAGCGCCACGGTGCGCGCCCTAATCTTTTTTTGCCTCTTCCCGCCCGATTTCCCGCGCGCTGACGCCCCTCCTCCAAACCTAAAAGACTCTTTCGGCCCTGAAAACGCCCCTTCCCCGCCCCCTCCCAGTGCGCGTGAACGGGGTAGCCTTCAGTTCTCGCGAGAGGTTTTTCCCCCCTCCCTCCCCTCTGCCGCTAGTGAGTGCGCGAACGAGAAAGGAGGAGGGCGCTCCAGGCGAAAGCACTGCAGACGCCATTATCCTCTGTTTCTCTGCTGCAGCAACATCGACGTCTTGCCTACGTCCCTCTTTCTTGCGGCCTATAGGTAATTGGGGTTTTTGGCGCTAGGGTATTATAGATTCAGGCATGGGTTTGGCCTCCCTAAAGGCTGCGTTGACTTTTTTCAAGCCCGGCTTTTCTCGGGCCCTTAGCGGCCTCACAATCTGAAGGGAGGCGCCGGCGCGAGGCGTGGCGTCGCCGCCTTCGGCGCTTTGATTGACGCGGCCTTGGGCCAATCGCTTTGCCCTCGCGCCACCGCTAAACCCCGGGCAACCAATTGGGCTCGGCGGCGGGGTAGGAGACCGCGGGGAGGCGGGGGAAGGCGGCGGGGGCCTGCGCTCGTTCTCTGTCTAGCTGTGACCGGCTGAGGCGGCGCGGCGGCACAGGGACGGCGGCCTCGCGCGGTGAGGAGCGGGGCTGGACGAACGGCGCGTGGGGGCGAGGGTCAGAGATCCAAGTTTGCCGCTTGAGGGAGGCGTTTGGGGACTGCTTGGTGGTTGGCCGATTCTCGGAGAGGGAACGTTGCCCGGTTTCCCCTCCCCCCACCTCCGCCATTTCCCTGAGCGTATATCCGCAGTCCGCGTTGTGGTGCTAGAGGCTTCGGGTAATTGCGAGGCGTGTGCCTGTAGGATGAGCTGTAGTTTCGTAGTCTTCATAGTCTTCAGAACTAGGCACCTTGTGTAGGAAGCAGAAGCGGCCGGCGGGCGGGACCCGAGGGCAGTGGAGAACGCCGACGCTGTCTTTGTGTGGGTCCCGCCGCACTTGGGCCCTCCCGGCCCGAGCTGGGAGCTTGAGCGGGGGAGATGGAATAGTCGAGGCTGCCTCCGTTGCTTTGTCTCTCCCGCGGTGGGGGGAGGGTGCGGGGGATGAGATCTCGGGACCGCGTGGTGGGTGGGGGAGGGGGGTCCGCGCTCGGCTCCGCCTAGTAGCACGTAGTCGCCATTACGCGGGCCGCCATTTCCTGTCGGGTCTGGGTGAGGAGCGGCGCGGCGCTTCGGCTCTCTCCTTCAGCTTTTTCAACTCCTGTTATTCGGCTGTTGCTGATCCCCGGTACCGTGCGGGGCCTGGCGGGGGGGGCATGTTTGCGTTCGGCTGGTCGCTCCCATATTTAGCGATTTGAGGAATGGTGAGGTGACTGAAGGACCTGAACGGTGAACCGTGGCAACGCTTTCCTTACAAGTAGAGCCCGCCGTCTTTAAGTTCCTTTATCTAAATCTATCATGCCTCAACATTTAGCTGAGTGATGGGCGGTGAGGGTAGCGTTTCAGTTAGTCGGTTATCGACAAACGTTACGGAAGAACGGGAGCCGTGAATGTAGCTCTGGGCTGTCTAGGTATCCGTCTTTTACCTACCAGAGGCCACTTGTCGCCTCTTTCTGCTAGTGAAGGCTGTGAGGGCTGGTGAAAGGCTGTTTGCAGTCCCATCACTCCAGCGTTAAAGGTGTAATTGTTAGGTTATAGACTTTTAAAACCTAACTTAAAATATTCTTGTAGTGGCAGTATTAGCGTTCTAGGGCTTCATTTGCCCTGTTTGAATAATCGGGTATTATTGGCAGTTGGGGTCTGCTCCTGTATGAGGTTTTAAGATTTAATCTTTTCTTCAGTACATTGACCTGATTGTTGGATATAGCTTGAATTTGCCTTCATATTTGTAAACTTTAGAGGTTGCAGAGAATGGCATTTCAAGTCACCAAAGGGAAGAAACCCACACGCAATTTAAAAACCCAATATAACTAATTTTATACATCTATAAATGTGTACCTTTAGGGACAAAATTGAAGGTTCTTGGGCTTATGTATAGGTCTTACAGACCTTTGGTCTTTTCTGTATTGTATAAAACAATTAGTTATGGTGGTGGGACTCCCGTCCAGTGGCCAAAAATTGCGTGGTTTTCTTTTTGCAAAAAATCAGATAGGGTCCTTTGGTTTTTGGTTTTTGGTTTTTCCTAAGGCGATCATTTGAGAGTGTAAGACCCAGTTTTAGAAAGAGCTGTTTAGTTTGTATTCAAATCATTGTTCATTAGTATTCAGTAATAAGCAACCAAAAAGCAAAACTGATTTATGTTGGTTTTTATAGGCTACTGCAGCACTAGGGTGTCAGTTGGTCCCGCCCAGAACACTTCAGTTCTGCTCTGCAAGGATATATTATACCTGGTACGTTCTAGAAGCAGAGTCATTTCTTTGCCTTTTTTTATTATTTAGCGAGACACAAAGCTTATTTTTCCAGTAAACCAAATGTACTAGTCTCTCTATCTTTCAACAGATTGGTGTATCCATTTAATACAAGAAAATGGAAACTGAACAACCAGAGGAAACCTTCCCCAACACCGAAACCAATGGTGAATTTGGTGAGAAGACATTTTAATTTACAATTTTTGGATTTTCCATTTTGTTAATTTCGTTTAGAACTGTTTAGTCTGACATCCTTGTCAGTTTTCTCTTCACTTTTATTTATGAACTACATGTAATTGTTATTTGCATTGGTGATTTTAAAGATAGAAACAGTAAAAATACCTTTTCTTTGCATTTTATAATTTCAATTCTTTGAAGCATTTTGTCACATTGTTTTGTGTTTAGAAAGTATTATTGGAAGGGAACAGGCTTTGACTGAGTTAGCAACAAATCTCCAAACAGAATGGAGCTGCTTTCTCTGACCTACGGGTTGAAATTAAAATGTAATTGAATTAAAGGTACTTTTTCTTGCTGATAACTGGTGCTTTCTTTGAAATCTGAACTGTTAATTTCTAGGTAAACGCCCTGCAGAAGATATGGAAGAGGAACAAGCTTTTAAAAGATCTAGAAACACTGATGAGATGGTTGAATTACGCATTTTGCTTCAGAGCAAGGTATAAATTTTATTCTTGGAAATTTAAAAGTGGTTCTTAACTAGAGTAGAAATTAAAGTAAGTTCTGGTTTGGCCCTCTGGGAAGCATTCTAAGCCTTACAGATTGAAGAAAGTTTTGTGTGGCGCTTTCTAAACAGATCTATAGGCCACGTTATTTTGATAAAACGAAAGCACTTAATAAAATGAGTCATTGCAGGTCAAAGTAGCAGAAAGGGTGTAGGTGATGCTTAAAGCATTGGTGGATTAAAGTTTATACCTTGATTGCATTGTGGGGAAAACACCCTAGTTGGTGGCTTACTTGATTGATGTCACAATGTGAAGGTACCTGATAATGTTTAAATTGTTTCTCAGAAGAAAACTGTAATTAATCAATGCTTAACTTCCATGTTCCGTGTACTTTTTGGCATGGTGAATATTCCAAAGCTGTCTTGATGTTTAGTCCCTAAAGCACAGACTCATTTTTTTTTTTTTTAACCTGATGATTTGAGTTTGTTGCCTCTGATAGATTTTCAGCTCTCTGGCCAAAAAAAGGAGAGATTAGGTTTTTCGGTTTGGGTTTTTTTTTTTTCTTTTTTTTTTTTTTTTGCTACAGTTTAAGAGCATAGGAAGGCATTAACATAAGGAAAAGGAAAAGTAAGCTTCTTGTTTTTTTCTCTCCTCCAGAATGCTGGGGCAGTGATTGGAAAAGGAGGCAAGAATATTAAGGCCCTCCGTACAGACGTAAGTATTAAAGAGTTTAAATACTAAACGAGCAGCTTCAGTTTGTGTGTAGAAATTTAAAGATTTTGCATCATAGAAATCATTTAATAGCCTAGATACAAGCCATTTGTAATAATTGATTACATAGATTATTTCAGTTTGCCATTCCTGATTTAACAAAGCCCAGATTGAGTTTGGGGAGGGGTGGGTCTGTATTAAACCTCTTCACTTTCTGATAACTTTCCACCAAATTATTCACTTCAAGATAACATTTTAATTAGAAAATAACGACAGCGTAAAAACCCTTAATTACACCATTTACTGTGTGTGAATCAATTACAGTATATCAAAACCATTGCAGGTGGCTGATTAAACTCAAATTTTTATTTCCTTTTTTTAATCGTCCATCTGTTTAACAGTTTGCACATGGAGCACAGATTAATTTGAGGTTGCATGATTTAAATATGGGTAAAGAATAGACACTTAATTGGGAAACCATTTGTCAATGCCAAAGATTGTTTGAGTCTTCGTATTTTATAGTGGGTTGACTCTTGTGATTAGACACATTAAATGTTGGTATCACCAGAAGTGAGCATATTTCTAGGACTTGGCTACACCAAAATTCCTAAATTTTTTTCTCATAGTGTACATACTCTTTTAATGTTTCCTTGCTAAAGTTGAGGCAAATAATAACTTTGTGTTGAATACTTATTGACAGTATTTCATTTCTCTCTTGGTCGCAGATCTTTGTATGTTCCTCTTGTAAACTGAACTTGAAATTTTGTTTAAAATTTTACTTGCCTGCTAGGATCTAGGAATGCGTTTTAAACCTCCAGGAAACCAAACCTGATCTTTTTAAGAGTTAGGGTTTTTGGTGGTGTGGGAATTTTTGTTTTGTCTTTTATAAACCTCTCTCCTCTTAATCCAGATGTTCTATATAATTATCTGGGTTATTTCCCCATTTCCTCAAGAATTTCAGTAAACTGAGTCATGACAGGTTTTGTGTCTACCCTCATGAGCCAGCCTGCTACTGAAACATCGTTTGTTTTTTTTAAAAAAAAAAAAATAGTACCATCATTTAAGGTCCTTAAATGTTAAGCCACAGTCAGATATAGAGAAGTCCATTATTGTGTTAGTCTTCAGAACAACTTAAGCTTGTTTCATTAATTGAGAGTATGAGTATAGTTTGTATTAAATTAAAATTTATTGCTTTTCCCCCTTTTCCCTCTCCTTGTTTTTTTGGCCATATATCTCCGTTGCCCATGTACTGGATCGACTTACCCCTGCGTTGCCCACCATGACGTTGGCCCATCCGCCCCTGAACGCCCATGTGAAAACCCTGGTTGGCTATGCCCAAAAATGTGCTCGTTGCCAAACGGGTACCATACTTGACAACTTCTGATTGAATGCCCATGCCCAATGCCAACATCCACGAACGCCAATGACCAATGCAGTACAATGCCAGTGTTTCAGTCCCAGACAGCAGTGGCCCCGAGCGGTATGTCCCAACAGTTTATGCCTCACTGCCTGATTAGAAAGAGAGAAATGTATTTTATTACCTGCCTTTTATATAATTAAATAGTATCCCCTTTAGACGGTGTATTGTTTTTCAAGTTTCTGTCTTATTTTCCCCATTAAGTCTTTTTGTCACTGAACTTTTACCGTGAGTTGCCCACCCAAACGATCCACTAATTTTATTTCGATGGAAGGAGCACAGCTTCAAGTGTTGCATATTTGCTGCATTGTAAATCAAATTGTTACCAAAATAGTCTCTCGCTCTGTCTTTGTGGCCCACCTTGCTTCCCAACATTGCCTGTTCATAATTTTTTCTGATGAAATGCTAACTCTGGTTCACTTTCCTTCACTTCTCATTTGTGTTGTCTTTGTTTTGTCTCGCATTTGTATTTGTTTTCTTGCAGAGCCCATTAGTGATCTAATTTCTAACTGGTATCCATAACCTTACTCCAAATATAATGTTCACCACTTGCATATTCCCCCACTTTTGCCTAAGAGAAGGTGTGCCAGTTTTACCAATGTAACAGCGAGGGTATCCTTAATTAACTTAGTGGTGGCGGGGAACATAAATATTCAACTCTGCTTCAGTTCTGGTCAATTTATTGCCCACTTAATCTGAGCCCTTCCAAGAGCCCATTCTCTCTGTCTCTCTGCAAGTCTCCTAATATTGTTATCATGTCTGTATTGGGCATAAAACAAAATGCATGTGAAAAATCTATAAATAGGCTACTTTAAATGGGGAGATTAAATAATTGTATGTACTTCTCTGTAAAAGTTTGTATGACTACTGATGATGAACACAAAACTCATTTTTCTTTTCCACCTTTTTTGTACTATCTGGTATTTGTGATGTTTGACAGCATATTGAGTATCAGTGCTGATATTGAAACAATTGGAGAAATTCTGAAGAAAATCATCCCTACCTTGGAAGAGGTAGGCTCTTTTTTTGTTTTTAATGTATTTGGCAATTGAGGAGGGATTGTTGAAGTGTTTTACTGGGGCTAAATGGGGGCGGTGGAGAGACAGTGGCTATAACAGTTTGTAGCAGCAACGTCTTATATTACAAAATGTGTATGGTTACTATTCTACATTGTTTTAAAATGTAATCTGAAAAAAAAAATTTTAATGTAGTCTGGCCACTCCAGAGTAAATATGAACTACCTGTGGTCATGCACATGGGTTTAGCATGTATTTCATGGACTGTGGTTATAGGGGAGGTGTTTTTTTTTTTTTTTTTAATTAGAATATTGATTGTGGGACTGTTGGAAAGGACTATGATCTAGTTTAAGGATTTTTTTTTAATTCTATGTAATCATGTATTTATTGGGTATATAGGAGAAGGTTACACATTGATTCTTAAGAATAGATAAGCAATTTTTCTTTAACGTTATAGATGTGAAATATGTTGTAGTAGCTTTACCAATATATGCGACAATAGCCTGATCACACTAGACACTTAACCTATTACTCTTATTTTTCTACTTTCAGGGCCTGCAGTTGCCATCACCCACTGCAACCAGCCAGCTCCCGCTCGAATCTGATGCTGTGGAATGCTTAAATGTATGTCATAGTGCCATTGAACCCCACTGAAGTATGGAGCCTGGCCCATAGGATCAATTTTATTTTTAACATAGCGTACTTTTCCCGTCTCTATAGAAAAAGGCTTAAAAACATGATAAATGAATGGTCTTACAACTCACTGTTGACCCTGCTCCATGCTGCAGTGGGAATTAACTACATTTGCAAAGTGCTTTGCAGTCATTTTTATTATGGTGTTATTTGAATGTTAATAATAATTTTGTGGTAACAGCGACATGCTAAATGGCTGCAGTGTGGGTATGGTGTTGCAGGACCTGAAAATAAAATAGTTTTTTAAGGTGGTGCAGAATGTCCTTTTTGGGCCTGGCTATTGAGGATAATAAGCACATAACTGGTAAAGTTATTGAAATATAAATTCAGGTTGCTCACTGCAACAGTATATTGTCATGCTTATAGCAGATAAGTGTGTATTGGGGATTCCTTGATTTGGGACTAAAATTTTATAATTCTCCCTCTGCAGTACCAGCACTATAAAGGAAGTGACTTTGACTGCGAGTTGAGACTGTTGATTCATCAGAGTCTGGCAGGAGGAATTATTGGGGTCAAAGGTGCTAAAATCAAAGAACTTCGAGAGGTAAAAAGCAGTTGTTTCCTTGTATTACTAGACAATAGTATTTCATATAGAGCTGGGTCATTGGGCTTCTTTCATTCCCCCTTTTGAGTTCTCTCCTTAAATTCCTTACCGCTTATGTTTATCTAGTTCACTTTTAAAATCTAACAGGCCTGGACATGCTAGGACAAGTTCTTTGGCCAATACCATGGCAAAGTCCTAGAGTTACTAACAGGGTTTTTATGGGAGGGGGGTTCCTGGATGTGAATGTAAATTTTTCTGAACCCAAGAAACTTTATTTTCTTTTTCCCCTTCTGATTAACGCTTCCCCTTTTTTGTAAACTTACCACAGAACACACAGACAACAATCAAGCTTTTCCAGGAATGCTGTCCTCATTCCACTGACAGAGTCGTTCTTATTGGAGGAAAACCTGATAGGGTTGTAGAGTGCATCAAGATCATCCTTGATCTTATATCAGAGGTACCTTCGGAATATTTTATTTACATTTAATTCCATGGAACAGATGTTTTATTCTTAGTTTCACAGTATTGAGACAAATGGTTTTTATTTGTCCTTACTCTTCAGCTAATTTTTTAGCTATCACTTCAATTTAAAAATTTGAGGAGGGGGAGAGGTCATTTGATCATTGGTGAGGATTTTTAATAGCCTTTGGTCCTTCGAATGAAGTTTCTATAGTTCCTCTATAGTACCACATTGCATAGCTTCCCAACTGTGCTTCAGTATGAGTTACAGACTTACACAAGATACTGATTGCCTCAGTCCTTGAGATAGTTACTTTGTTCTTTACAGACCCCATTGTGAAATGTATGAATGGGGTTTGTACAAGTCTCTTGAGATGGAACTATAAAAGCAGGCTGCTAAAACTTTGTTCAGGACTCAACAAAAATTCTGCATTTTTTAAAATTCTTCTACTGTTAACCTTTGCCTGCATTCCTTTCCCTGTCACAAGTACCTCCCAGGAGAAATAAAGGACTTGAAACGTTCGGCTTGTTAATCATTTGATATGAAACAAGGCTCTTTTCAGTCTGTAACATTGCTCTATTTTTGTTTTAGTCTCCCATCAAAGGACGTGCACAGCCTTATGATCCCAATTTTTATGATGAAACCTACGATTATGGTGGTTTTACAATGATGTTTGATGACCGCCGTGGACGTCCTGTGGGATTTCCCATGCGGGGAAGAGGTGGTTTTGACAGAATGCCTCCTGGTCGGGGTGGGCGTCCTATGCCTCCATCTAGAAGAGATTATGACGATATGAGCCCTCGTCGGGGACCTCCTCCACCTCCTCCTGGACGAGGTGGCCGGGGTGGTAGCAGAGCTCGGAATCTTCCTCTTCCTCCACCACCACCACCTAGAGGAGGGTAAGTTTCTTCCATCCACACATTGCTAATCTGTAAGAGGCTTCACTCTATGGGTAGATAGGGTAGATTTTTATTTGGTGTGTGTGACATGTAAGCGAACAGATGACAACAACAAGTACTATGCTTGCAGAGATCTAATGGCCTATGACAGAAGAGGAAGACCTGGAGACCGCTACGATGGCATGGTAAGAACTCTTCACTTATCAACGTGTATGAGAGCTTTTAGGGTTCTAAAGTCACATAGTTGACACTTTGTTGAAGATGATTGTTAATTGGAAGCTTGAATGGACTTCTTAGACAACTAGTTAAATCATTTCAGTTGTTAGCTGGAATATTAAGACTTTATTTAGCTATTTTTGTTTCTGGAGAATATGTGATTGCTGCCAATGATACATATTTTAGTGACGCAGGATAGAAATGCGTATAAAAACGGTAGCTCTGTGGCTGGAACAGTGCAGGTTATGTTAATAGTTCTATCTCTGACACAGGTTGGTTTCAGTGCTGATGAAACTTGGGACTCTGCAATAGATACATGGAGCCCATCAGAATGGCAGATGGCTTATGAACCACAGGTTGAGTATCACGGGTGTTTGTATTCATATCAGTAACAATTTAAAATGCTTGCCTACTTGCCAGTAAGTGTTTGTTTTCCCCTTGTGTAATGTTTTTGCTCCTGTGCTATGTACCTGAAGGGTTTCTTCCCCCAAGGATTGTCTTCTGAAACATACTAGGGAGAATATGGGAGGACTTTAGTTTTCTAAACTAAGATTTTAGGAATATTAAAATACCTGAAGAATAGTTTTGAAGGCAAAGTAATTTTTTATTTTTTCTTTCCATTTTTAGGGTGGCTCCGGATATGGTAAGTTTTTTCCTTTGTGAAATCAAAACATTATTTCATGCTTTCTAAATGAACTTAATGCTCATTATTTAAATCAGATTATTCCTATGCAGGGGGTCGTGGCTCATATGGTGATCTTGGTGGACCTATTATTACTACACAAGTAACTATTCCCAAAGATGTAAGTAGTATTCTTTAAATTTTTACGTTCTTGTAATGTTACAAGGAACATTTAATGAATCATTTTCTTTAAATTCCCTGGCTTTAAGGGTCTTAAAGTACTGAATCTTAGGATTAAAATTGTGTTTTACAGACTTCAGCAAGGTGTCTTTCTCTGGTTTGACTTTTTTAAAAGCAGGGTTCTGAGCCCTTGATTTGTTTATTAAAGGAAATGTTGATGCGCAGCATAAATACATTTTAATTCAAACCTTGTTGAGTTGGAGATCTTTAATCCTAGAATGAACTGTGCAGTGTTAATACTTGACGTTCATTGAAAATACCAGTAATATGGTTATTTTTAAAGTATATCATAAACACTTGTTTTTAAAAATCTTTTCAGTTGGCTGGATCTATCATTGGCAAAGGTGGTCAGCGGATTAAACAAATCCGTCATGAGTCAGGAGCTTCGATCAAAATTGACGAGCCTCTAGAAGGGTCTGAAGATCGGATCATTACCATTACGGGAACACAGGACCAGATACAGAATGCACAGTATTTGCTGCAGAACAGGTCAGTTTGGGTTTAGCTTTATGTTAGCATACCCATACTAAAACTTTAAAAAGCTTTTCTTCTCAATTGATTTTTCTTTTAGAAGCCATGGTGTCTCAACCTTTTGGGGACCTAACTTCTAAACATCTTAATAGCTTTGCTTTGATTTTCTTCTGCTTTCTTACTAAAAACGAAGACATTCAATACTAATCTTGCTGGAAGAAGCCTTAACCAAGCATACTTCTCATTTCTCTGGTGAAAACTGCTGCCAAAACCACTTGTTATAAATTATACAGAGCCTGTAGAAAATATAGAAGATTCAGTGGATGTTGGTCTAGTTCTGTGTGGAAGACTAGTGATTTTGTTGTTTTTAGATAACTAAATCGACAACAAATCACAGTCTGCCATATGGCACAGGCCATGCCTCTACAGGACAAATGATTGGTGCTGTAAAATGCAGCATTTCACACCTTACTGGCATTTCTTTGTCTTTTCTACCAAGTATTAACAACTTTTAATTTCATTTTCCTAATTCTGCTCTACTAATGTCTGATTTACTATTAATCATTTTCTTGAATTTTACATTGCTCTAATTTTGTAATTGCTAATGTTTTAATTCTTATTTCTAATTGTAATGGACATGTTTATCATTTTAATTTAGCATTGAAATTGTCTTAATGTTGATTAAGATGTTACGAACAAAAATTCTAATTCGTACTTTTTTTTCTTTTCTTTTATAGTGTGAAGCAGTATGCAGATGTTGAAGGATTCTAATGCAAGATATTTTTTCTTTTTTATAGTGTGAAGCAGTATTCTGGAAAGTTTTTCTAAGACTAGTGAAGAACTGAAGGAGTCCTGCATCTTTTTTTTTTTATCTGCTTCTGTTTAAAAAGCCAACATTCCTCTGCTTCATAGGTGTTCTGCATTTGAGGTGTAGTGAAATCTTTGCTGTTCACCAGATGTAATGTTTTAGTTCCTTAAAACAGGGTGGGGGGGGGAAGGGCGTGCAAAAACTAACATTGAAATTTTGAAACAGCAGCAGAGTGAGTGAATTTTAATTTTTGTTCATTGTTGGTGGTTTAAAAGAAAAAATTCCCCCCATGTAATTATTGTGAACACTTTGCTTTGTGGTCACTGTAACATTTTGGGGGGGTGGGACAGGGAGGAAAAGTAACAATAGTCCATTTGTCCCTGGCATCTATTCAGAGCAGTGTGCAGAATGTAATGCTCTTTTGTAAGAAACGTTTTATGATTTTTAAAATAAATTTAGTGAACCTATTTTGGTGGTCATTTTTTTTTTAAGACAGTCATTTTTCAAATGGCTGGATCCCCAACCCACCCCAAACTAAACACTAAGTTTGATTTTCAGCTCCTCTGTTGGATATAAATAAATGCATTTCTTCTTGGACATAGGCAAAATATCTTGGCTAATTCCATTCTGGTGATTTCTTGATGATTTAAAAGTCTATTGCTTGGGAAGAAATTCCGTCATACACATTTATGCTTATAATAAGCTGGGGATTTTTTTTTTGTTTGCAAATGCTTGCCCCTACTCTGCAACAGTTTTCTATGTTAGTAATTGTGAATGGAGAACCAAGGTGGGGAGCAATACTACAAATTGAGTAATGGTATAAGTATATGCCAGAAGCCTAATGGCAGCAAGTTTTATTAATCAGAATAATACTTGGTTATGGAAGGGACTGATGCTAAATAAATTCTTATTATTTTTTATTAGATAATTTCTCACTTATAGACAAACTGTCAGCCTGCTAGTGTCTATTAGTTAAACTTTGTAAAATATATATATATTCTTGTTTTTTTCCATTGTATGCAAATTGAAGGAAAAAGATGTACCATTTCTCTGTTATATGTTGGATTATGTAGGAAATGTTTGTGAACAATTCAAAAAAACGATGAAAAAAGTTCCTGTGGATGTTTTGTGTAGTATCTTGGCATTTGTATTGATAGTTAAAAGTTCACTTCCAAATAAACAAAACTCCCATAATGCTAGATTTGATGTGTACCCAATTTGAACGAGGGTTGATGACTACCTGTAAAATTTGTTCAAACGTTCCTCTTGTAAGGAAATACAGTAATCTTAAATTACATTTTTTTTTTCGTGTGAAGTGTGTTTCTAGCATAAATCTGGTAGGGGTGGTAAATACAAAATCCCAATCATTAAGCTCCTTATTTGTTAAAGGGGGAGTCTGTCGTGATGAGAGCTGGAATTAATCCAATTCTATACTACTCTCACATTACCTATGAGAAATTTTGGGTTTCTTAGGTTTTTTAAGATAGCTCTAGTTTAATGTTTGAAAATGACCAATAAATGTAACAACTGGGGAGTATGGTTCCTGGCTCACAAGTTCCAAAAATTTCTACCTGTTAACCACCAACTGTCTAGAAAACCTAACAGCTCAATTCTGTGGAAAATACTTAATGCCATTCTGCTTTTTTTTAAGTTTAGGAAAAAGACTTGCATGTAATATAAAGATGAAGTAGGTAGTTTTCTGTAATATACATAAGTAGTGCATGCAAACCTCACTTAAAGGCAGAATTTTGGTGAAACCCCCTTTTTAGTGTTCTCTTGATAAGTGAAATAAATTGTCACAACATCACTTAAAATTTTGAATGATAATTGTGGTATAGTTTCCCAAAAGGAGAAATTAGGCTGCACTGCCACACCCCTTGGGTATTTTAAGTATGGGTGAGCTGGAGTGGTTTAGGGTAGTATAATCTACTTTTGAAATGAGCCTTTCCACTAGAGAAAAAGTGACAATGTTTTAGTTAAACTTAGTCTTACTGGCAGAGAGCATCCCTGGATATAACACTGGCTTTCAGAGCAGTCATTGGTCATTCAAAAATTAGTCATGTAAGAACGTAGATTATTAGTTGGAAGGGTTTTCATTTTTGCCTTTTAACAAGTTCAGACCTTGAACATAACCTAAAAATTAAATAGACTCGAGAATATCTGGCACTGAAGAGTTGGGTGTACCACTTGGGAAGGGAAAGGCCTTTTGTGTTGCCACTATTTGTAAATGGTGTTTGAATATGGGCTGGAAGTTAAGTGGGGAAGTTCTCAGTAAAACATGCTAATGGAACGTTGAACCAATTTTATAAGAAGCAACTAGTACATATGCTGATCTATGGAAGCCTCACATTTTGTTCAGCTTAACTTTGAAAGCTATTACCAGAATGCCAACAGACCTGTTAAAAACCAGGTTGCACCAGTTTTTTTAGGAATGAAGATTTTAAAACCTGTGCTATTCAAATTTGAAGTTTGCCTTTAAAATGAGACTACAGGGGCACCTGAGTGGCTCAGTTGGTTAAGCGTTCAAACTTGGTTTTGGCTCAGCTCATAATCTCTGGGTTGGGAGATAAAGCTCCAGTCAGGCTCTGCACTCAGCACAAAAGCTGCTTCAGATTCTCCCTCCTCTCCCCCTCGTGCTCACTCACCCTCAATACAAAAAATGAGACTACAAAATATTTTTATTGGATGATCCAGTGTTTTACTCCTAGATCTGATAACTGATTCTACTGGAATGCATAGAGACTGGAGAAAAATGATAAGTGTTTAATGCTATCAGTTTTTTGGAAAGGGATTCAATCTTGGTGGCTAAATGTAAATTAAATCATGACTTTACATCTCCCATTTATCACCAAGGGTTGCTCATTGCTGGCAAGTTTCAGGTGAAATGGGCTCAGTTTCTTTATGGAGCCACTGAACTTAGGGAAAGCTTTATCAGTGTTTCTCAAAAAAATATTCGTAGGACCACCTTTAAAATCAGTGGTGCTGGGGGTGCCTGGGTGGCTCAGTCCTTAAGCGTTTGCCTTCAGCTCAGGTCATGATCTTGGGATCAAGCCCCACATTGGGCTCCCTGCTCGGCAGGGAGCCTGCTTCTCCCTCTCCCACTCTCCCTGCTTGTGTTCCCTCTCTCGCTCGCTCTCTGTCAAAAATTTTAAGATTTTGAGACAGCAAGAGAGGGAACACAAGCAGGGGGAGTGGGAGAGAGAGAAGCAGGTTTCTTGCAGAGCAGGGAGCCCAATGCTGGGCTCGATCCCAGGACCCAGGGATCACGACCCAAGCCGAAGGCAGACGCCTAATGGCTGAGCCACCCGGGCACCCCGCAAATAAAGTCTTTAAAAAAAAAATTAGCGGTGCTGGTTAAACATTAAAACATCTGGACCATACCTCAATTTGAATCACAATCTCTAGAAGGAGGTACCAGGAATCTGCTTATTTAACAAACTGCGGAGTTAATAGTGCGTTTTGTTTTTTTAAGATTTTATTTGAGAGAGGCAGGGGGAGGAGCGGAAGGAGAGAGACAAGCAGACTCATTGGTGCAGAGCCCCACACGGCTTGATCTCATGACCCCAAGATTGTGACCTGAGCCAAAATCAAGGGGTGGGTGCTCAACTGACTGAGCTTACCCAGGTGCCCCAAACTCAGTAGTTTAAAAACTAACATAATACAGCAATATGTAGTAAGAAACAAGTATGGGGGCACCTGGGTGGCTCAGTCGGTTGAGAGTCTGCCTTTGGCTCAGGTCCTGGATCCTGGGGTCCTGGGATTGAGCCCCATGTCGGGCTCCCTGCTCAGCGGGAAGTCTGCTTGTCCCTCTCCCTCTGGCCCTCCCCCCTGCCCCTGACTCGTGCGCTCGCTCTCTCTTGAATAAATAAAAAAATCTTAAGTATATTACCATACCTTTTCATTAATTCACCCATACTTAGTTACCCAGGTGTACAGGTACAGTGGTAGACCCTAAGGATGCAGTGGTTAGGAATCGTTCATTTGGAGAGACAATCCAGTAACAATGAGAAAAACCAGTGTTGTGAGATGTGTTTAGGAAAGCAGAAACCAATGTGTGTGTACATACATGTATACACATTCACAATGATACACTGTAGAGTTAAAACCAGGAAAATCCCTGTGCTTTGACCCAAAATTCTGTCCCCTGCTCTTAGATGAAAGTAAAGACAGCTTGTGTACATAGGTAGCCATCATTTGCCCCAACCAGGCCTCAGCACTTAGAGAAGAAATCTGACCTGAGAGAAAAAAGTAATACCTAGAAAATTAAGCACTTTACATTTGTCTATATTTAAAATGGGGAGTTAATCTGAGTCAAGGACATTGGAAAATCTAAGATGCAAATGTTTTATAGGCTTGAGTTCCTGTTTGCCAACAGGGTTGTGGTTAACAGATACACCAGCTATCTTGTGACCTCAAGCCTTAGCCTTCCTAGCCACCTCATTTTCTGTCCAGAACCTGTTCTCCCACTCAATATCTCCACCCATTTCCCCCTGCTCCCCCAAACTCAGACCTGTAACCCCCAGCCCTGTAGTTGTGAGAGAAACAGTATGTCAGCAGAACTTCAAACCTTTTAGAATCGTTTCAGTATTTTACCCTTTTGGTCATCCTATCCCCCTTACCCCTTTTTTCCCTGAAGTCTTCCTGTCTTTAAGGATGGGCTTCATGGAAGGGAAGGGCCAGTTCACCTAGAACAAGATGTCTGGGAGTCTGGGAGGGGGACGTAAAACAGCTGCTTATCAGAGCAAAAGGGGGAGAAGTCATTTTGATAGCGAAGAGAGATTAGGCAGGAACAGAGTAGAATAGAAGGCACCAGCCAGGTCCCTCAGTGACCTCCCTAGGGTTCATCCTGAGTCTGGACAAGTAGAGGATGATTAGTGAGAGCAGGAACTCCAGGTAGGTTAAAAAGGAAGCTAAAGGCAGAGAAGGCTTAAGCCTCACTTCTATTTGGAACGCTGCAAAGTATTCCTATGACCACATGGGCTAGTAAAGCACAGCAGAAATTGAGGCATATCATGTTTTGGCACAGAGGGACACAGATTTTATGCACACACACACACACACACATACACACACACATACACACACACTCCACAGGATTTGCTTTGATTCCTAGATGGCAAAAGAGGGACACCAGTTGAGTGCTAATGGGCTTGCCATGGATGGGGTCACCATGGTGAAGGGGAAGGTTACTGCATAGCAGAGGTTATAAGGTAGATAGCCCAGCAATGCAGTAACCTTGCTGGTCTTGGAAAGGTGGAAGTGAAAGACCTTTTAGAAAAAACAGCCCTAATAAGGGGTCTGACCTTTAACTGAATAATTATTTCCCTTAAATTAGACCATTTAAAACTGGAAAAGACCAACTTGCATTTCACTTGGCAAGTTTATGTGGTTTTTTTCTACCATCACTGGGAATGGGAACTTAGGAGAAAGAGGGATATGGGAATCTGAGAGCCTCTGGAAGTCCCCATAAAAGCAAGAAAGGTGAGGCAAATACAACCAAATCATAAGTTTTAGGTGGAGGTGGCCCCAGTGGGCTTGGGGTCTTCATTTGGTAGATCAGGTAGGTTTTTATCTAGATCATTTCTTCGTATCTGTGTTTCAGATTGGCACCAATTCTGTGTACAGTTCAGACTCCAGAACTCTGTGATCAGGCCCTGCTTCCGTGGCTTCCTTTCACCTGAGAGCCTTGCTCTAGTGAATCTCTTGCACAAGAATCCCTGGCTGGGGCTCTCTTTTAGGGACATGATCTAAGATGGTTGAGCTGCAGCTAGAGCAGAGATTTACATCACCCAGACATCCTTGGCTTAGATTTTGATGCAGTAAGTAATGAGACATACAGTTATCTCCTGAGGAAGGGGTGAAAGTTTTTCATTTTAGAGAGAACAGCTGCATTCTGTTAGGCAGTATGTTTTAAAGTATACGTGTGTGAACAAAATAGCCATAGGGGTGAATTATAATGGACCCTTTTGTTAAACGACACCGCTTCACTTTGCCCTCTTCAATAGTACGCAGCTTTGCTTTTGCAGTTTCTCTCTCGCAGCTGTATGTAGACTTGACAAGATAGAAATCTGGTCCTGGGAGAGTCCTCCTCACACCAAGAGAGGAAGCATTTGCCCCAGGCTTGCCTAACCTGGGAATTTGTCCTGGGAATTTAAATCTTGAGCAGAATGATTGCAGGCAAGTTACAATGATCGCGGTAAGTTTGTGGGTTTTTGTTGTTTGTTTTTTCAGCAGCACTAGTAGAAGAAACCTGTGGGCAGTTTCTAGAACTGCCCAATTGCCATTTAGAAGTCTTGTTCCCAGCCTCTCCTTCTATCCAGAGAGGTTTTTCATAGCTTTTCAAAAAGTTTCTTTGCTTAAGTTAGCCAGTCACTGTCTGGTACAGGCAGCCTTGCTAACTTCAGGGGGGACAACAAAAGTCTGGGTAGCAGCTGCTTGCTCCACCTCAGCGGCCATTGCTGCCAACCAGTGTCACTTGGGCCTTCCCAGTTTGGCCATCTGGGGCATAAATCAGTCATTTTCTGGGGGACTGCGGGCCCTATCTCGAGGCTGCCACTGAACATCCAAGGCAACCAGCAACATGCCTCAAGTTTTCGCTTTTGCCTCCTCTTTCAGACTTGAACAAAATGCCACACCTCACAGAGAAGAGAACTGACTTCTGGAGCAGCTACCACAGCGGCTGGATGATGCCATGTGGAAGGAAAGAGGAGTCAGTTCCGGAGGGGAAAGCTCCGACCAAAGGGTAATTAAAGCAAGGAGAGAGATGTGCCGCCGGGTGAGCAGCCCCCTCCCACCGGCTAGCCCGGCCCGCCACGGACGCCTGGGCAGGCGGTTGGTTTGGCCCAGGCCACCCAGCTGTCTAAAAACGCTTGGTGTTTTTAGAGATACAGAAAGAATTATTAGACTACAATAGGAGTTGGCACTATTGCTCTTGAAATGAGCCACAGGCCGTCAGCTTTTGCTAAGATGATTAACAACACAGAGAATCTTGGAAAGAAATTGTTAGCTGTTCCGGACAACTACAAGGTGACTTTTGTGCACAGAAGTGTGTCAAGGCCAGTCCCCTGCTGTCACTCTTAAACCCAGTTGGCCTGAAAACAAGAAGGTGTGCTACATGCAAGATGACAGGAGCTTAGTTAGCTAAGGCAGCAGGAGCCTAGAAGTTTGGGGATGTGAATATTGTCTACCCTAAACTTGGGAGTTTTGCAAAAATTCCAGATTCAAGCCCCTGGAACCTCAGCCCGGACGCCTCCTATGGGCATTAGTGGGCCAACCAGACCGTGCACGGAGGGGAGTTTGCCTTTATCTGTGATGTCAAGGGAGCCGTGGTGGTTGGCCCTGTGTCCTTCAAAGTCCTATCCAAGCTGGCAGATGTTTCCTAGTTTGGTGTGATTTTTGCTGGTGCTCAGAAGAATGTTGGCTCTGCAGGGATCACATTCGTGATCACTAGTGATGAGCCCCTGGGGTTCGCCCTCAGAGAGTACCCTTCGGTCCTGGAATACAAAGTACAGGCCCCAAACCACTCCTCAGACAACACACCTCTGTGTTTCAGCATCTATGACACGGGCTGGGTCCTGAAGTGGATTAAGAACAAGGCAGTGCAGCCATTGGAGAAGCTCAGCTGCATCAAAGCACAAATGATTTGGGATATTATTGATAATTCTCAAGGATTCTAGGTATATCCAGTGGATCCCAGCATAGAAGCAAGACAAATATTCCCTTCTGCAGTGGCAGCGCCAAAGGACATGATACTTTAGGAAAAAAGATTACTTGCTAAAACTCTTGAACTCTATCTGATCTCCTTGAAAGGGAGTGGGCCTGTGGGAGTCATCCGGCCTCTCTCTATAATGCTGACAGGATAGAAAATGTTTAGAATCTGGCAGCATCCATGAAAAATCTTTGGAGACGCATCAGCTATGAACACATCTCAACCAATATGTATTCTGCCCCTGTGAACAATGTATAAAATTTAAAGTAACTTGAGAATGGCTACAAAAACAACAAATCCGGTATTTTTCTTGAATGAACATTTTATTATAGATTCTTCTTTTTTCAAAGAACAACAGCAAAACATTCACAGCTCTGCAAAGCTGGTGGGACTTAACAGACACCTTAATTCTTTTTTTTTTTTTAAGATTAATTAATTTTTTTTTTAAAGAGAAAAAGAGTGGGGCAGGGAGGGGCAGAAGGGGAGGGAGAGAAAAAAATCTTAAGCAGGCTCCACACCCAGCGCAGAGCCCACGAAGGGCTTGATCCCATGACCCCGAGATCATGACCTGAGCAGAAATCAGGAGTCCGACACTTAACCAACTGAGCCACCAAAGCGCCCCTAAGATTTTATATTTTTAAAGTAATCTCTACACCAAACATGGGGCTGAGGTTCACAACCCCGGGATCAAGAGTCACATGTTCGGGGTACCTGGGTGGCTCAGTTGGTTGGGCGTCTGCCTTCGGCTCAGGTCATGATCCCGGAGCCCTGGGGTAGAGCCCCACATCAGGCTCCCTGCTCAGTGGGGAGCCTCCTTCTCCCTCGACCTCTGCCCCTCCCCCCCCAAAAAAAGAGTCACATGTTCTGAGCCAACCAGGCACCCCAACAGACACCTTAATTCTGACTTGAACTGGAAACATTTAAAAAAAATCTTCCTTTTGCTTTTATAACAAATCTAGCTTACATTGTCTTTCCTTTTTTTTAATGTTGTCTTTGGTGCTACTTTTTCTAGCTAGATCTCAGTATTCAAACTTGTCTGTGGACTTAATTATGCAAATTGTAGCTAATTGCTTCTGGAGACACACAAACACACAGCATGGAGGGTGAATGGGGTCCTCTGGGTGCTGAATCTTGATCCTTTCCAAAATGACAGCAGTGGAGTCTCCTGGGTTCTGCACCTGTTAATTCAGGTCCACACTGCCTGTGTGGTGAGTGTTTAGGGGTTCCAGGCTAAAGGGCAAACTGGGGATCTTTCTTTATCCTGTTATTTTCATAAAGAGATATAAGTGACATACTATGTGTTTATATAGCAAGGTCTGTTTTTAATACCAAATAGTTTATATCTTTATGCATTTATATTTCTAGTAATACAGTTCTCAGAATCCTTGACTTTGTGCATTATAACATTACATTAGCAACAGTTGTGGTCCCCATCCCACCCTCCACCCCACCTTTTAAGCTGCTTAACAAAAAAGATACAGTTCTCTGATTCACTTTTGCTTTCCTTCCAATGGGTAGAAGAGAGAAGGCTGTATGTTTGGTTCTTTATTTTTTAATTAAGCCATTGAAATAAAATTCTCTGTCAAACTTCCTTATCCTTTGTTGATTTGACGGTTCTCTTTATAGTGTTTGACCAGAATGATACTATGAGTTCTGGAAGATCTTTGCTGAAGATTCTTTTCCCCTACTGTTTATCCACTGTCAGTGTTTTATGTTGAGTATGTGAAGGACATTAAAATCCTAAAATATCTAAAAAGAAAGAGACAGAGACAGAAAGAGAAAGGAGAATTTCCTCTCAAACTGCTCTGAGGCAGTTTCTCCATATAGTCTGTCCAGTGTAATGGAACTGTGACAACACTCCTACACTGTGACTAGCTGTGTCTCTTTGAGGCTCACCACGAAGCAGCAGCTAACACAGTATCATGTCCCCTTGTATTACTTTCCATCTGAACCTTTTTTCCTTTCCTTCACTGTTGATGTCCTCAGAAGGCACCTCATAGATAAAACATCAGCACTTAATCTCTGCCTCAGATAAATCCCTGCCCCTTTTCAAAAGAAATATTCCTTTGTATCTGTTTACTTTTTGTACTTTTTAAAAAATATTTTTAAAATTTATTTGATAGAGAGAGCACAAGTAGGCAGAGGGAGAGGGAGAAGCAGGCGATGTGGGGGATGCGGAACTCAACCCCAGGACCCTGGGATCATGACTTGATCCGAAGGCAGATGCTTAACCAACTGAGCCACCCAGGCACCCCTGTAGGTTTTTTTTAAGATTTTATTTTTAGGGGCGCCTGGGTGGCTCAGTCGTTAAGCGTCTGCCTTCGGCTCAGGTCATGATCCCAGCGTCCTGGGATGAAGCCCCGCATCAGGCTCCTTGCTCTGCGGGAAGCCTGCTTCTCCCTCTCCCACTCCCCCTGCTTGTGTTCCCTCTCTCACTGTATCTATCTCTGTCAAATGAATAAATAAAATCTTAAAAAAAAAAAAGATTTTATTTTTAAAGTAATCTCTACACCCAATGTGGAGCTTGAACTCACAACCCTGAGATCAAGAGTCAAGTGCTCTACTGACTGAGCCAGTCAGGCACCCCTGTACTTTTTTTAAAAGCAGGTTTTTACATTTATGATTGTTGTGTCCCCCTCACTTTTTGCACTACAGTCTAGCTGAGTGATCTATTGCCAACTGGCACCAATTCTCCAAATCAAAGTGCGCAAGGGAAGTACACTTGTGTGATCCTCTTTAATAGAAGATACACCGGGCAATCTGTCTACTTCTCTTTCCCAGAAGTTCAATAACTGGAAGGCCTGCTGCCCCTCTTCTACATAGTTGAATTTCAGTTCTGGAAATTTCTTCAGCCTGTTTGTGCAACAACCCCTTGCTTGATAATTTCCAGGACCCATTCCACTAACAGCTCAGCTTCAGCTTCTAGCAACCTTGAGCGAAAGAAGGTGGTTACCAGATCAGTATTTTGCATTATATCCTGAAGTGGTGAGGTCAAGATTGTTCAAAGAGATCTCATTTGTAAAGCAGTGCATGCACCAAGTTTGGATTGTGGGGAAGAGAATCTGTCAGGCAGGAACTGATGATTTTCAACATCGTTCAAATCACCTCTTCAATGACATTTACTTAAATGCATAACCTATAAAGGAACATTAATGGAACTCAGAAAACCTCTCAAGGACTGTGTAGTTCGTTCCACAACTCTGTTGTGTTTTTTATTTTTATTTTTATTTTTTTTTTAAAGATTTTATTTATTTATTTGACAGAGAGAGACACAGCGAGAGAGAGAGCACAAGCAGGGGGAGTGGGAGAGGGAGAAGCAGGCTTCCCGCCGAGCAGGGAGCCCGCTGCGGGGCTCGATCCCAGGACCCTGGGATCATGACCTGAGCTGAAGGCAGACGCTTAACGACTGAGCCACCCAGGCGCCCCTGTTGTGTTTTTTAGATAGCAAGGAAAACAAGCAGATTACTGGTTTATTATAAAAGGATATAACTCAGGAACCAACCAGATAGAGAGATGTATAGGGCAAGTTACCTGGGAAGGGGCACGGAGCTTCCATGCTCTCTGAGCATGTCATTCTCCCCAAATCTCTAAGGGTTCATCAAACTGGAAGCTCTGCACTGTTTTTTATGATGTAATTTAGTTCTTTCTCCTAAGTAGGAAATATTAATTTCACTAGTTAAAGGCAAACTATGGTTCAAAAATTCTAATTGATTTTGAACTGTAGTAATGTTGATGCTATATAATGGAGATAATATATTTATTCCGTTATAACTAAATATTTTAAAACAGAAATTATTTAAGAGCCAGAGTCTTCACCACAAAGGGTCCATTCTGTCCCTAAGCCAAGACCTGTAGATGGAACATTTTACACACAATAAGAAGAGAGTAGGAAGAGAAGAGCTTCCAATGGTACTAAGAAAACCAGGATAATATAATGGCCCAAAAGTGAAGAGTGAATTTCAAGGAAGTAGTCAATTTTAAATGCTATAAATGGATAAATCAAGGAGAAAAGGAACAGAGGAAAATTACTACACAATAGCGAACCGTATCTCTTTTCTGCTAAGACTTCTTGGGGCTTTAGTCTATTGATCACTTTAGGAGAGTCCAGGGGGAAATGAAAATAGTTGAGATGTCCTATCTTCAAAAATCCATTTCACTTCTCTGCTTTCCTCCTTCCGCATATATGAAGAATGACAGCCTCCTCTCTAGCAATGTCTACTGTCCATCCATTGCTCTTGCCAACTTTTGCAACTTTTCCTCAACAATACCTCTTAACCCACTATTTCTTTAAGTTTCTGCCATAGCCTATCATGACAGAAAATAGCAGATGTAGCAGTGATCGTTGCCAATGCTTGACATTTAATTTAGCTATTCAGAATGATGGCTTTCTTGATGACTGGAATAATCTACTGTGGATACTGTGTAGGAGGGGGAAAGGTGATAGGGACACACCATTTATCATGCCTCCTCCCTTTGTTAACCCTGAAAATACAAGTTTAGGGACTATTTAGAGGTCATCTTGATCTTCTCTTCAAAAGCCTATGCCTGCAGGGTAGAGCTTCCGGCAAAGATTTTCAAAAGAAAAAAACTCAGCAGGCATGTTCCTTTGGCTCTTTGCCCCTTTTATTTTCATCTTTCTTTCTGCGCACACAATGCCCATAAGGGTAGAGTCATCCTACAACCATAAAGACAAAAGTCATATACTAGGTATCCCTAGTGACACAGAAAGCAAGGAGCCTAGTTCCTTGCTGACATTCTCAAACAGGTACATCTGCTATGGGTTTATTATATGAGAAAAACAACCCCCTTTGTATTTAGTCACTATAATCTAGTTTTCTGTTGCTTAAAGTATACTACTACCCATTTGACTGTCTGCCTTCCTCACTAATCATAAGATGTCAGAGACCATGTCTGTATCTGCCACCTGTGCAAGATAGGAAACTTTCATAGCAAGTTACAGAAAACCCAACTCAAAATTGCTTTAAACTTTAAGGAAGTTTACTAACTCACATAATGAGATCCAAAAGTGGGACAGACTTAAGAGCTGACATAATCCCATTATTCCAGCTCCATTTCTCGACTATTCTTTTGGCCTCCCCCATGTGTTGACCTCATACACAGGTTGCCATCAAAAGGATGGTAACAATTTCACACCTCATCTCCAAGCTCAATCATGTCCAGAGGGAGCGTGAATCTCTTCTGGAAGTTCTCCTGGAAAAGCTTTTCTGGAAGCATCCTACAAACCTATCTTTGCAATTCACTGAGGTGAACTAGGGAACATACATGATCCTTACCCAGTCCCTTGCAAGAGGGTGATATTACCCTTAGACCGGTCCAGACCACTCTTGGAGATCAGGATGCTGAGCTACACCAGTTGTGGGTAAGAGGGATTCCTGAACAACATCAGGATTCTGTCGGGAAGGAAGAAGGAGGGAAAGAATATTGAGTAGGTAAAGAACTCCCTTTTTGTATTCCTAACAGCTTGTACACATATTTAAAAAATAAACCCAACTACCACGCAAAATTTATGCTTTATCTCGACAATAAGTTGAGAGAAGGAAGCTTATTTTCTTATTTATACTACTCCTAGTGTCTAACTCAGTATCCTGAACATAGTAGGAATCTAAGTTGTTGGTTTTTCATTTGTCAATAAGTCTCGGTGAGAGAAAATGGCCTAAATTATATAACCTCCTGAATTCTTTTGTAGATTGCCAGATTTTCTTGCTAATCAATTTTTTTAAAGATTTTATTTATTTGAGAGGACAGCGAGCACGAGCGGGGTGGGGGGACACGGTGCAGAAGAGCAGAGGGCAAGGGGAAAGCAGACTTCCTGCTGAGCAGGGAGCCCCATGGGGGCTCGAGATCCCAGGACCCCGAGATCATGACCTGAGCCAAAGGCAGATGCTTAACTGACTGAGTCACCTAGGCGCCCCTTTTGCTAATCAATTTGACTCCAAAAACTTAGAGCTGCTGGGGTAGACAGAAAAATCCCAAGTCAACAGATTTACATTTATTCAACAACGCATTAATGTGACTTCTTCTGTAAAAGCAAATCATAATGAAATCCTTAAAAGTTTCTTTTTCTTACCAAAATGAAGAAACTGGAGAGATGAAGATGTTCTGCTTCTCTGGGGGCACAGTTGTCAAACTTAAAAATTCTAAATCCTACAAAAATTCTCTAATTCCAAGATTCTTTACTGTCAATAACTAGAGATGACTACTGTTATTTTTAATAGTTGATTTTCAAAAAGGCACGAATATTTCATATTATCCATGGAGATTTAAGTCTGAAGGAGAGCACAAATACATTACCTCTGTACTAAAATTTCATCAATAGGCAAATTTGGATCATCACTAATTGACTAGGGTACCTCTCCTCATCCCATTAAAAAATATTTTTTAAAAAAGTTTGGGGCTGTAAGGTGATACTTATTTCCTCTAATAATGTCTCCTCATTAGGGCCACTAATATAGTCACTACTTGGCCAGAATGGTTGGCATTGGTGGTTTGGTTCATAGAAAGTGCCCCAGACTTGAGGGTTTGAATCCCAACCCAGGCCACTGCTGTGACCAGGGTCTAACCGCTGAACCATACAGCTTCTCTTGCAAAACGAGGAGTACAACCGCCGCTGTTGCCACGGCCAGGACAATAGCGATTCAGTACGAAAGCACAATTCCAGGCACACAATGTTAATTTTAACAATACATTGGTTTCCTCATCCATTTCTCCAAACGTCTCAGCTAATCTTAAACGTCCATACGGCCTCCGAATGCGCCAGTAATTTAGCACAAGAGGCCTGCCTGGGAGATGGGGTTGTGGGGGACCCGCCATTCCGTGTCACAGCCTGGGGGCGATTTAGCCCCCCGCACCCCACCCTCCACCCCCCCGCAGTGGAATGGGCGCCGCCAGGCTCGTCGCGGCCCAGGAACCCGGATGCGGAGCGTCGCCAAGGGCTGCTTGCCCACATTTCGCCCACTGGGTAGAGGGGAGGGGCGGGAGCCGAGGGAGAGCAACGCCGTACATCGCGTGCAGTCATCGCGACTCGGGCCACGGCGGCGAGCCGCAGTACCACGTGCCCAAAGGGAGGGTGGAAACGTGCACAAAATGGCAGAGCCGCACGCCTGGGCGGGAGGGAGCGCAACTGCGGACCGGCGGGTGCCGGACCCTCCGGCCAGTTTCCGAACCTTCGGAACCGGAAACGGGTCCCAGGCGCGCGCCCGGGCGAGAGTGGGCGGGGCCGCCCTCCCGGAAGTGCCTCCGGTCCAGGCCGGGCGCGCGGCCCCGCGGCGTGCGCCGCTCAGCTGCCCTGCGCGGTGGAGGGAGGGAACCAGGAAATCGCCCGCGCTGTTGGCTTTCAGAGCCGCTCTGGGAGGGCGGGGCCCTGTGAGGGCAGCGATCCCGCGGTGGGCAGGGAGGGACTGCTGCTGAGGGACCCGCACCCTTGCCCCGCTCAGGGAGGGAAGCGAGTTTGGCCAGCCCGCGGGTGAAAGCGCGGTTCATCAGTCCCAAAGGGAAGGGCGGGATGGACGGGCCCCTAACTCCCAGGGAGTCCGCAAAATTCATTGCAGAGAATAGTCGGGATGTGTTCATCGACGACGGAGGCGTGCGGAGGGTGGCCGAGCTGCTGCTCGCCAAGGTCTCGGGGCCCGAGCTGCACCTGGGGGGCTGGAAGGCCCTTCACGAGCTGAATCCCAGGGCGGCTGACGAGGCCGCGGTCAACTGGGTGTTCGTGACAGACACGCTCAACTTCTCCTTCTGGTCGGAGCACGACGAGCACAAATGTCTGGTGGGGTACAGGGGGAAAACGTACAGCGGGTACTGGTCCCTGTGCGCCGCGGTCAACAGAGCCCTCGACGAAGGTTGGTGCCCCTTCTCCCGGTCAGACCCCGCGAACGGCCTGTGAGGTTTCGGTTTACCGGCAGGGTCCCGAGGAACGAGTCGGGAAATGGCATACGTGTTCACAAGGCGAACTTTGAAGTTCATTGCAGTTCTTACCTGCTTAAAATACAAGTGTGAGAAGAAGCGGGCGTTAAGTCCTTAGTGAGAAATGATCCTGTTTATCATCATAGCTAAGTATACAAGTTTTCTAAAGAACGCCACTTTGATGACATCTGAAGAACAAAGGGACAGATATAACACATTTTATGCAGTCAAAATACATCTGGTGTAGTATAACAATTGCTAGAAACGGATGAATAAGTACAGACGAGAAAATAGAAAATGAAGGGTATGCTTCTCATTTTTTAATTCTTCACCCATTTTTAGTGCATTTCTGTAACAGTCATTTGCTTTCTTATTATTGTATGTTGTAAAAGCAAGGGTCTGATGAATATAAAAGTATGACGTTGTTCCTCTGCATTTTCTTTTTTCCCTAAGGGATACCTATAACCAGTGCTTCCTACTATGCCACAGTGACCCTGGATCAGGTTCAGCATATATTCCGTTCTGACACGGACGTTCCCATGCCTTTGATCGAAGAGAGGCATCGGATTCTTAATGAAACCGGGAAAATTCTGCTTGAGAAGTTCGAAGGCTCTTTTCTTAATTGCGTCCGAAAAAGTGAAAAAAGTGCACAGAAGTTAATGCACCTGGTAGTTGAAAGCTTTCCTTCTTACAGAGATGTGACTCAGTTTGAGGTGAGCTGCTTCTGTTGGGGATTTTAGAATTCTTAATTATCTTCTCAGTTAACTTTTTTACTTCCAGAACTCCTTTTGAGATTTAAAAACTTAAGTTTTGAAGTTCCTTCCTTGTGGACAAGGAACAGTAACAAAATTGTTAGTGTTTCAAAGACATTACTTTTCTTAGTTTTCTAATTAATATATTTCCTTTATTTTTCTTTTTTTCTTTGTCCTTTTAAAATGTTTCAAAGCTACAAAACACTGAACCTTCAATATGATGCTATTCAGGGACAATGAGGTCCTTTTACAACTTCAAAAAATTTACTTCATTGGATGAAAATCAGAATGTATTTCTAAATCCTCCCTAATAAAAAGTATTTTTTGAGGCTCTAACATATATATATATATATATATACTGTGTTTTCTTTTTCACACGTGGAATACTTGAACAGTGTTATTTTCTTTTTCTTTAAACAGATGTACTTTTAAAATGGTAAACATTTGGTATACCTTTCCACTGTACACCTGGGTTCTGTTTTTGTAAAATTCTTTTAGAATTCATTATCATTGTGTGTTTTAACTGTGGCAAAGAATTGAAAGCAACTTCAGAGGAATCACATGATATAAATCTATTTTATAAGTTCATGAATGCTTAAATCATATTGAAATTTTAAAGCTACCCTTTTGAAATCACAATTCAACGACTAACAAAAATTCCCAATGATATTGTTTAAGTCGCTCTTTATGATTTACAAGGTGTTTGCATGTACACTCTCATTAGATCCATAGAAGAGCTCTGTGGGGCCTAAGGACAAGGATCATTATTGCCCTGTTTGTAGACCAGGAACCAAAGTCTAAAGAGAAAGGTTAATTGGTTTATCTTACATCATTTAGTCAGGAAATAAATAGCTAGCTTTTCAATTCTGTAAAGTGAGAGATGCCTGATTATGTTAAGATTTTTTTATTTTTCAAAGATATTATTTTTATTTATTCATTTGAGAGAGCGAGCATGAGCAAGGGGGAGAGGCAGCGGGAGAAGCAGATTCCCACTGAGCAGAGCCAGATGTGGGGCTTGATCCCAGGGCCAGGAGATCATGACCTGAGCCGAAGGCAGATGCTTAACCATCTGAGCCACCCAGGCACCTCAGTTAAGATTCTTTTAATTGCAAGTGACAGACACAAAACTAGAAAAACCTTAAGCAAAATGAAGAATTTGGGGATAGGAACATCAAGGATCAAGGACTCAATGCCATCAGGATTCAGTCACTACTCTTTGATTCTCTTGGCTCTGTATTTCTCGCAGACTAGCTTTCTCCATGAAGTAGATGTTCATGAATTTTGCATCTTATTGCTTCAACCACCAGAGAGCGGGAGGGAGGGGTAGACACCTTCTCAGGTACTGTTCTAAAATTCCTGGCTAAATACTGATCAAATCGGCAGGGATTATGATCAATGAAGTGTGGCTGAAGGGGCTGTGGGTGGGGCAGAGGCAGTTCCTAGAAAAGAGACCCTAGGCCACTGCTAAATTTCATTTTGTTCTGACTAACCGTTTTGCTGATGCAGAGATTACTTTGAGATTTATCTTTGTCTTTTTTTTTTTAAAGATTTTATTTATTAGAGAGCGACACACACACACACACACACACACACACACACTGGTGGTGGTGGTGGTGGTGGTGGTGTGGTGGTTGAGAGCATGAGCAGTGGGAGGGGCAGAGGGAGAAGCTGAGCAGGGAGCCTGATGCGGGTCCCAGGACTCAGGGATCAGGATCTGAGCCGAAGGCAGACACCTAAACGACTGAGCCACCCAGGCACCCCTATCTTTGTCTCAACCTTTTTTAAAGAAACTGTGGATCAAGTTCCTTGGTTCATGATTCAGGCCATCTAAGTGTATTCGTGTATAAAAAAATGAAACTGCCATTCATGTGGCTAAGAATCCATGTATTCCAGAATCAACATTGGTTGTAGCAGAAGGGCTAAGAGTAAATTTAGGATGACTTCAGGATGGAATAAATTCATGACATGCAGTTTGTTTGTCTTGAAGTAGTCCTGAGTTTTTGTTTTTGTGGAAGAAAGAGTAAACTTTTTTGGTAGATGGTAATACCAATTTAGTAAGCAACTTACTGATTTTCTATTTTATTACAGCACAGTGCTTTTGATTTACTTTGCTGAAAAGGTCAGTTTTTTAAAAACTGTGCCGGGAGGGGTGCCTGGGTCAGTCGTTAGCGTCTGCCTTCGACTCAGGTCTTGATCCCAGGGTCCTGGGATCGAGCCCCGCAGCGGGCTCCCTGCTCTGCGGGAAGCCTGCTTCTCCCTCTCCCACTCCCCCTGCTTGTGTTCCCTCTCTCGCTGTCTCTTTCTCTGTCAGATAAGTAAATAAAATCTTTAAAAAAAAAAAAAAACAACTGTGCCAGGATATAGATTAATTTTAAGGCTGATTTATTTTATTTATTTATTTATTTATTTTTAAGGATTTTATTTATTTATCTGACAGAGAAAGAGACAGCGAGAGAGGGAACACAAGCAGGGGGAGTGGGAGAGGGAGAAGCAGGCTTCCCGCAGAGCAGGGAGCCCGATGCGGGGCTCGATCCCAGGACCCTGGGATCAAGACTGAGCCACCCAGGCGCTCCAAGGCTGATATATTTTAAAATGAATATTAGTACCTGGACCGTTTCCCATCAGTACTCTTTTCTAAAAAACATTCCTAAAGAAAAATCCCCAAAATGTAACAAAAATCATACTTAAGGATTCTGACACTTTCTTAAAGGAGTATTATATTTTTTCATTTATTTTTTTCCAAAAGATTATCATTAGTGTTACCCAAAAGCAACGTATTTCCTATGATTCCTAACATAGCACAGAGCACATATTCATTTAAAAGATATGTAAATAGGGGTGCCTGGGTGGCTCAGTCGTTAGGCGTCTGCCTTCGGCTCAGGTCATGATCCCAGGGTCTTGGGATCGAGCCCCACATCGGGCTCCCTGCTCTGCGGGAAGCCCGCTTCTCCCTCTCCCGCTCCCCCTGCTTGTGTTCCTGCTCTCGCTATCTCGCTCTCTGTCAAATAAATAATAAAATCTTTAATAAATAAATAAATAAATAAATAAAATAAAAGATATGTAAATAGTAAGGAGTGCCTGGCTGGTTTATTCAGTGGAGCATGCGACTCATAATCTTGGGGTTGTAAATTCAAGCCCCATGTTGGGTGTAGAGATTGTTTAAAAATAAAATATACATAACGTACTTTGGGCAATTAACTCCAAATCTAGAGGAGTTCTGAGCCTTTTAGGACTGCTTTTGAAATTGAGAAAGTGTTAAAATCAAGTGTATGTTTTTTGTTTTTGTTTTTTTAAGATTTGTTTATTTAGAGAGAGCACAAGGTAGGGTAGGGGCAGAGAGAGAGGGAGACAAGCAGACTCCCTGCTGAGCAGGGAGCCCTACCCAGGGCTCAGTTCCAGGACCCCAAGATCATGACCTGAGCCAAAACCAAGAGTCAGATGCTTAACCTACTGAGCCACCCAGGCACCCCATTAAACAATAATAATAATAATTCACAGCCCAATTGTTTTCATAGTACCATTTTTAATGACTTCACAGTAGTATTCCACTATAGGGATGTACAATCCCATAATTATTTGCCCAACAATTTTGTTTGATACACAGTTTTATTTTTTAAATTGAATTTTATGTCATGTTGTTTTCAGTTTTATGTGATAACAAGCAATACTGCACAATCATTTAACACTTGTAATTATTTTCTTAGAATGAATGGAATCATAGTAATGGAATTGCTGAGTCAGAGCACGGCCTGGATTTTCAGGCTTGTAATACATAAAAATGCTAACAGTTCTCTAGAAAGATGATAACGAAGATGATCAGCAGCAGCGTAGGAGAGTGCTCTTTTCCCAGCTCCTTCTTAACATGGTGATAGTATTGGTTGCTATATTTTTTAATATTTAACAAGTTGCATAAAATAGTCATAATTGTTTTTAATGTATATTTACTTAGATTATCACTCATTTTTAAACATTATAAACAAATTAATAAACTTTTAATTTGGACAGATTTTAGATCAGTGATTTCCCAACCTGGTTGTACACCAGAATCAGCCAGGAAGCTTTAAAATTCAGATACATTTCCAAAGCAGCTCTGATTTAGAGCATATAATAACAATGTAAAAGTCCTAATGAATAAATCAGCTTCCCTCAGGCTATTGTCTTTACTGTAACATACTAACAAAGTGCATGAAAAACGTGGTCTTTTTTTTAAAGATTTTATTTATTTATTTATTTATTTGACAGAGAGAGACACAGCAAGAGAGGGAACACAAGCAGGGGGAGTGGGAGAGGGAGAAGCAGGCTTCCTGCGAAGCAGGGAGCCGGACACGGGGCTCAATCCCAGGACCCTGGGATCATGACCTGAGCTGAAGGCAGACACTTAAGGACTGAGCCACCGAGGTGCCCCTAAAAATGTGGTCTTTTTTGATACTTTAATCACTAACATTTTATGTTACTCTTAAGCATTTGTAATTCTTTTTTTTTTTTTTTAAGATTTTATTTATTTGACAGAGAAACACAGCGAGAGAGGGAACACAAGCAGGCAGAGGGAGAGGGAAAAGCAGGCTTCCCGTGGAGCAGGGAGCTCGATGCGGGGCTCAATGCGGGGCTTGATCCCAGGACCCTGGGATCATGACCTCAGCCGAAGGCAGACGCTTAGCGACTGAGCCACCCAGGCACCCCAAGCATTTGTAATTCTTGACCTTTCTAATTTGTTCATGATACATTTGTTGAAGAGAATCAACTCAATGGTCATGGATTTTTTTTCATTGATAATAATTGTTTTATAAAGGTACTATTTTGAAAATATTTTATTCACCAAGCAATATTATGGAACACGTAGGGAATTGTTATTTTGGGATTCGCTGGTATTTTCAGTGATATCAGTTAATATTTTAGAGGTGAAGAATTTGATTACTAAAATCATTTGATTACTAAAACCATATCAGCTTGTTAAGAAAATGTTTTATAGATGACTTGAATTTATTTTTAGACTCCTCACTTGAATCTTATTTTTTGTTTTGTTTTTTTTCAAGGGTATTATAATCTAATCTTTGTGATATACTAGTTGGCTACCATGGAAACAGTGGTCATGATGTGACAATTTATGTTTTGTTAGATGCTAGCACTGATTTTGTTACGTAAGTCTGGTTCCTGTATTTTTCCACTTTGATCTATGGATCTTATTAAAAATAGGAGATAATAGGGGCGCCTGGGTGGCTCAGTCGTTAAGCGCCTGCCTTCGGCTCAGGTCATGATTCCAGGTCCTGGGATCGAGCCCCGCATCGGGCTCCCTGCTCCGCGGGAAGCCTGCTTCTCCCTCTCCCACTCCCCCTGCTTGTGTTCCCTCTCTCGCTGTGTCTCTCTCTCTGTCAAATAAATAAATAAAATCTTTAAAAAAAAAAAAAATAGATAATAGCTTCTATCTCTTACAGTAAACATGATGTAATAATTGTGTTTGATGCACAGATTTATTTTTTATATTAAGTTTTATGTCTTACTCTTTAATACACTAGACTTAAATATAAACCTAGTTATCATATGTAATTTCCAGTCCAACAATTGCCAGGTTGTCATATTTTGATAGGTTTGGAAATATGGGCTATTCCCAAATGATGTAGAGATACTTTTT
This sequence comes from Phoca vitulina, assembly GCF_004348235.1. Taxonomy (NCBI): domain Eukaryota; kingdom Metazoa; phylum Chordata; class Mammalia; order Carnivora; family Phocidae; genus Phoca; species Phoca vitulina. The sequence goes on along the minus strand of NW_022589773.1, from coordinate 1,806,471 downwards.
TTTTTTTTAAGGTTTTATTTATTTGAGAGAGAAAAAGAACGCACGCGTGCACAAGCACGAGTGCGGGGAGGGTAGAGGGACTAGCAGACTCCCCGCTGAAGCTGAATACAGAGCCTGAGATCATGACCTGAGCCAAAGTCAGACGCTTAACTGACTGAGCCACCCAGGCGCCCCTAGGGATACTTAATGGTGATTTGTTCCCCGCAGCACTCTCATTTATAGACTTTACATCCTGTAAAAAAATGAGCATATGTGTTTGCTCTGGAAAACAAGATACTGAATTTCTTAAAGGTGGTTTTAGGCAATTTACTTAGTAAAAGTAGTTCTGGATTGATTGCAATAGGTACACCTTAAGGTTAGGCAAAATTAGGTTATTTCTCATTAGGACAGAGTATCACTGGAGTTTGTTTTTAATAAATAAAGGAATCTATGTTATCATCTTAAGGAATTTTCACATGGAGCCTTTCCTTGAAGGATTTAATTTCTTTTTTTATTTAATTACTTATGTTATTTACTTATTAAAACATTCTCCAAAGTGGGCAGAATAAATTTGGGACTCAGTAATATTGATTATTCTCCTTTAGCAGACAAGCAGCTATAAAAGATGATTTGAGATTATTACCTTTGGTATTAGGATTAGGATTAGATTGTAATTATCCATGTCTTTCCATAGTTTATGCTGATCTGTGTTTGTAATTTTATAGAGAATTTTTGAGTTAAATTATAACCCACTATCCTGTAATGCTTGGTTAAATTTGTTTCTTTGTTGTATAAATATAATTGGAAGTTTATTTTGTTCTGTGGGCTTACATACTGATTTTGACCATTTCCAAAAAGGTAGACTTGATAAATTCTGTGTTGATCAGTTATGTCTTTATCTCTGAAATATGTTTATCATATTATCTGAAAGACAACAGTTAAAAGTCGAATGTTGTGATTCTCTTCAGAGATGAGTTTAAGGATGTTTGTTTCGGGGTGCCTGGGTGGCTCAGTCATTAAGCGTCTGCCTTCGGCTCAGATCATGATCCCACGATTCTGGGATCGAGCCCTGTGTCAGGCTGTCAGGTTCCCTGCTCCGTGGGAAGACTGCTTCTCCCTCTCCCCCTCCCTCTGCTTGTGTTCCCTCTCTCGCTGTGTCTCTCTCTGTCAAATAAATAAATAAAATCTTTTTTTTTTTTAAAGGGATGTTTGTTTTCTTCTTTATACTCTTCATGAATTATGTTGCAATCAGAAAAATTTAAGAAGCTTTCCAAAGAAATACTGTCTAGCCGTTAAAAAGAATAAGCAGGTGGGTTATAGTGACACAGAAATATATATATGAGGTAATGTCATTGAAAAAGAACACTAAATACCACAATTACCACAGTTGTATTTTATGTGCCTTGAAAAATATAGGAAGTAAATTTGGAGTGAAAGAGATAATTTAATATTTATTAGAGTCCCTTTTTTTTCTATAAAAGGTCCATAAATTCTTACCAACACTAAAATTATTGCACCCTTGAGAAATGTTTTCAATGTGTGCCTTTTTTTTATAGCATACATAAAAGCTATCGGATACCCAGGTAACATTTATATTCTCTTCATTCATCAGGGGAAAAGAATTTCTTTTTACAAACGGGCCCAAATCCTCGTGGCAGATACGTGGAGTGTGTTAGAGGGGAAAGGAGACGGCTGCTTTAAAGACATCTCCAGTATCACCATGTTTGCCGACTATAGATTACCTCAGGTTCTTGTTCACCTCGGAGCGCTGAACTACTCCGAGGAACTACTGGAAAAGCTTCTCAAAGGTTTGCCAGCTTAAGACATTCTTTGTTATACTATGAATTGTGATTGAGTCTCTGTCTTGTTTCTTTCACAGAAGTTCTCCTTTCCTTTAAAAAAAAAAAGCACTGTTTATTGTTAAAAGCACATGTAAAGGGGCACCTGGGTGGCTCAGTCAGTTGAGCATCTGCCTTCGGCTCAGGTCATGATCCCAGGGTCCTGGGATCAAGCCCCGCATCAGTCTCTCTGCTCAGCGGGGAGCCTGCTTCTCCTTCTTCCTCTGCCTGCCGCTCTTCCTGCTGTGCTCTCTCTCTGTCAAATAAATAAATAAAATCTTAAAAAAAAAAAAAAAAAGCACATGTAAAGAAAAATGCAGGGGCAATTGAAGTAAGAGAAAATCACTTTTTTTTTTAAAGATTTTATTTATTTATTTATTTGACAGAGAGAGAGGGAACACAAGCAGGGGGAGTGGGAGAGGGAGAAGCAGGGAGCCCGACTGGGGGCTCGATCCCAGGACCCTGGGATCATGACCTGAGCTGAAGGCAGATACTTAATGACTGAGCCACCCAGGCGCCCCGAAAATTGCTTTTTGTTGTTGTTTACACTGTAGAATGTAGGGAATTACACTATTTAGTCATAGTTTCAGAGCCTCATCTTAAAATGAAACTGAAGTTTCTGTTACCTGAAGGTGTGTGATGGATGCTAGGTCCATCAGGTGTAGTATTTGAAGAGTGTTAATTAAGCAGTGAAGAGCGCACTACACTATGAAATAAAAGGTGGCCTGAGAGATAGGTAACATGCAGTGGGTTTCAAGTCAGGAGGCTCCAGCGTCTGCCACTGGGTTACCTTGCATGAGTCATTTGCTTTTCTAGGCTCATTTATTTATCATTATTGGGTTCAATTATTGATTCTCAAGAGCGGGAGCCTTGTTATAATAAATGAGCATAGAAAATTATGTTTGTGTGAAAATCAGCTTTTTTTAAAGTTTTTATTTAAATTCTCATTCGTTAACATAGAGTGTAATATTGGTTTCAGGGGTAGAATTTAATGATTACCTTTTTGTTTTTTAAACATGTCTTTGTATAAGAAAAATAATTATATAATTTTCACGTTAATTTCTCTCTTTTGGATGCAGTATTTTCAGCTATTTTTTTGTTTAATTTTAGAAGAAAGTAGTTGTTTGCTTGTTTTTTTAAGATTTTATTTATTTATTTGAGAGAGAGCGTGCGTGCACAAGCAAGGGAAGGGGCAGAGGAAGAGGGAGAAGCCGACTCCCTGCTGAGCTGGGAGCCCGATGTGGGGCTCAGTGTGGGGCTTGATCCCAGGACCCCGGGATCATGACCTGAGCCAAAGGCAAACGCTTAACTGACTAAGCCACCCAGGCGCCCCAAAGCAGGTAGTTTTTATGACTGAATAATTTTCTCTTGTGAAATAGATTTCAGTCACCCAAAATAAGAATAACACAGAATATAAAGAATATAAATTATTGCTGTGGTTGCTTCTACCAGTTTTTATGCTGCCTTGGGCAATCCATTTTATCCCTCTGTTTCTTCATTTGAAAATAAAGCTATCTTATGTTGTAATGATCATGTCCTGGATCATTAATTATTGGATACCAAACATTTAAGCATTCAGGGCTTCTTTTCCATGTAGCCATATGCAGCTGATCTTTTTTTGGCCGGTCTGTCCACTGCTGGTTCCTATCCGTAACCATTCTCTTGCCTGGTTTCCCTCACCCACATTTTCTTTTTTTTTCCAGTTCAAGTCCTACACATCCACGAGAGCTTAGCTCAAATACTATCTCCTCCACATAGCTTTTTCCAGCTTTTCATGATTTGTGCACCTCCTCCTTCTGAATGTTTATAGCACCCAATTGTCTCTGCTACTGTGGGGAAAACCCTGCTGAGAACGGATCATGTGGCACAGCCGTACAGAGTGGTCTGAATTTTCTTCTGCCATCCATTGCAACTGCAGAGGCCCTCTTCCAGATGTCCAGCTGCAGCTGTTGTTACTGCCTCTGTTATGTCCAGAGCGTGATCTCATTTCTTTGCCTCTTATTTAAGCAGAGTTGGATTTTTTTCAAAAAGTACTTCATTAGCAAACTTAGAGGAGAAACAGAAACTATAAACGTAAAGGAGTACACACAAGGATAGCACACTAGTTTTTAAAAACTATCTGAAGTGAAATCTAGAACCAGGTAACTTGACTAGATGAGGTAGAACCTTCCTTAACTGGCCTTCAGTGATACTTCTTCCAAATTTGAGGATAGGTTACACTTATATATGTATATTTTTTTCCTCTCTCCTCTTCTGAATATCTCTAGGCTAGCCCTTGGAAGACCTACCCAGATTTCCATCCATTTTATCTTTTTTTGGGGGGGGTGGTAAATACAGTCTTTTCACTTTATTTTAATATGAATTTAGATTCTTTTTTTTCTGTCCATTTTATCTTTAACCCATCTCTTCACCAAAGGCATATTTTTTTTAGCCAGTTATAAATACTGCCAATCCAGTTTGGCTAAATTTATATTCTTCACTGTGATTCTAGGGCTGACACCAGTCATGGTATTTAAGGCCCACCCTAATCCAGTATGACCTTATCTTAATTACATCTGCAAAGATGCTATTTACAAGTAGGGCCACATTCACCTGTACCAGGAGTTAGGGCTTGAATGTGACTTTTTGGAGGACACAGTTCAATACTACAGTTACTTATTGGATGGAGGGGACGTAAGTAATGCTATTTAAGATCCCAGGTGTGACAGTGGGCCCTAGTGGGGCTGGGGCATTGTCCTACTTTTCAGTGGATCACAGGGCCTCTTAGGTACTATGAAGCTCTGTGGAAGGCTGCGGATTGGTGGTCAGAGGCCAAATATAACCTGCAGGTGTGTTTTGTTTGGCCTGACCAGTGTTTTAAGCACTTTTAGTTACTTACTAACCTTGACAATTAGGAGATTTCACATGAAAATCAGACTTTTTTTTTTTTTTTAAGTAGACTCCACGCCCAACATGGGGCTTGAACCTACGACCCTGAAATCAAGAGTCCCATGCTCTACCAACTGAGCCAGCCAGGCACCCCAAAAATCAAACTTTCTGACTTCACTTGTAAAAGGGGGAGAAATACGGGAACACTGGGTCTACCATTAGACAGGGCAGCCCACATTCTGTAGCTCACGACAGTTTGCATCTGGCTGTGGCATTCCCTTACTCTGCCTCCCTGATCCTTAGAGGCAGTTGAGTTGATGAGCCCAGTTTTAGCCTCAGTGGCAAAGTACAGCCAGTACCCATCTTGCGGGATCAGCTACACCCCGGAGATGGGCACTGAAGAGACTGCGGGGCCTGTGAAGCTCTCAGCTACATATTCAGGGAGGGCTTGACCAAAGGATCCTGAATCCAAAGAACAGAACAGGATCCAAAGATCCTGAATCCTTGCTCAGGTGAACAACTTTGATTTCTTAGGTTCTCCTTGATGCACTTAGGATGTACCTAAGACAATGTTCAGTTTTCAAGTGAGAAAGGGAGGTATTGTTTATTTGGCCCCTTTGGAGTCCTCCAAATTTTGCAATGTTTTTTTTTTCCTGACATCAAATCCAATTTTAAATCCTTTGTTTTCAAGAATTTAATAATCTTGCTGTCATATTTTTAAATTTCTGGTGACCCCATGTTCATTTAGCAGCTATTTATTGGGGAGCTGTATGTGCAAGGTGCTCTGCCACCTCCCAGGAATAGTGACGCAAGCCAGACACGGCCCCTGCCTTTGTGGAATGTGCAATTTTGAATTAATGCCTGAGTTTAGAAGTGGTTTAAATGACCCAAAATCAAGTCTGTGTAGATTTTATGTTATTGATGCTTAGTACTTCTTGCTCTGTTTTTTTTCCCCCTTGCAGGAGAAATGCTTTCGTATGGGGATAGGCAAGAGGTGGAAATCAGAGGGTGCTCACTTTGGTGTGTTGAACTGATCCGGGATTGCCTTCTGGAGCTTATTGAAAAAAAGGGTGAAAAAACTAGCGGAGAGATCAATTCTATTCTTCTGGATTATTACTTGTGGGACTACGCCCGTGACCACAGGGAAGATATGAAGGGAATTCCCTTTCATCACACGCGCTGCATATATTATTGATCCAAAGTAAACTTGCATTTTTGTATCACATAATCATTTGTACAGTTTCGCCTTAATATTAAGAGAAGGTAGGGGTGCCTGGGTGGCTCAGTCGGTTAAGCGTCTGCCTTCGGCTCAGATCATGATCCCAGAGTCCTGGGATCAAGCCCCGTATGGGGCTCTCTGCTCAGTGGGGAGTCTGCTTCTCCCTCTCCCACTCCCCCTGCTTGTGTTCCCTCTCTCGCAGTCAAATAAATAAAATCTTAAAAAAAAGGAAAAAAAAAAAAGAGAAGGTAGTAGACGTTACAGCAACAAGAAAAGTGATTACCCAGTCTCACTTAAAAAATTTTTCCTGACGGGCGCCTGGGTGGCTCAGTCGTTAAGCGTCTGCCTTCGGCTCGGGTCATAATCCCAGGGTCCTGGGATCGAGCCCCGCATCGGGCTCCCTGCTCGGCGGGAGGTCCGCTTCTCCCTCTCCCGCTCCCCCTGCCTGTGTTCCCTCTCTCGCTGTGTCTCTCTCTGTCAAATAAATAAATAAAATCTTAAAAAAAAAAAAAAAAAAAAAAAATTTTTCCTGACCCATCACTCTGCATTCCCAACTTTGTCCTTTGCTTGTTGAGTTTTGATCGTATTTTCCTTTTCTGTGGGCACATGACAGGAAAAATGAAGGAATTGTGATGCTCTCTTTAAATCTCACATCTCTTAAAATTAATCATGCCTCATAATGTGATTAGTCATGAGTGATAATATTTCATCCGTTCAATTGGTATCTTTTCTCAGGGTGTACTAATTTCTTATATACCTTGATCCTTTGATATGGGGGGATAGGGTCTTAGCTGTATGAATGCTGCGGCTTTTGTATAAATCAATCTTGACAGTTTATTTTAAGCTTTTTATTGGTATTGACAGTGGGTTTTGCACATAGTGATTTTCAGTTTAGGAAATCTATCTAATATTCCTTTTTTTTTCTTTTTTTTTTTTTTCAGTGTAACTATACTGAAATTGAATAAAGGTTTTAAAATTTTTTCTTAAACCGGAATGGATTATTTCATTAAAATAGAATTTACCACATATAATTTTAAAAGGTTTACAGTGAGGGGTGCCTGGGTGGCTCAGTTGGTTAAGCATCCTAACTCTTGATCTCAGGATTGTGAGTTTAAGCCCTGCTGTTGGGCTCCACGCTGGGTGTAGAGCCTACTTTAAAAAAAAAAAAAAAGGTTTAAGTGAATTTGATTATTTGCTTTATGTTGCAGACATTTTGTTGCCTACCAAGCACTCATTTCCCACCTTCAGCCCCACCTTCCTTCTAACATAATCTTGATTTTTGTTAGCTACCAACCTTGTCAGCTCGCCGTGACTTTGTGTGAATTCGAAAAGGCATCCTTTTCCCCAAGCACTTTACTGCCATCTGCTGAAAATTTGTCATACTAACCTTACAAATGACAGTGACTGAATGTGAGGGTGCCTGGCCCGCACCCCTCCCCCTTTCCCGGTACCCCCCCCCCCCCCCCCCGCCCTTGTGCACTGCACAACTAGCACCACCATAAGCAGTGCTTTGTTTTTATCCCTCCCTTATGTGACTCAGGGAAGGTGATCCCGTCTTCATCTCAAAAGGTAGACCGGCTTAATATGAAAGGTTTATTGATAATCCTATCCTCTGCCTGTGATTGCTTTAGTAATGGGTATATAATCTCCTGGCCAGTGACATTGGAGGAAAGTCTGCGGGGGAAGCTTCTGGGAAAAGGATTCTTCACTTTGAAGAAAGAGATAGAGGAGAAGGTCCCTCTTCTTCCTCTGAGCAGAGTTCTGTCTGAACTCGATGCCTGAAGCTGTTAGTAGCGCTTGTGTGGAGCCAGAGCCGGCGCCCCTCCCCTGCTGCACCTGTCCCAGCTACTGACCTCATTCCTGAGGTGATGGACATATTGCCTGATTGCCACCATTTTCAGTGGGTCTTCTGTAACTTGGAGTAGAATGTATCAAAATGAATAGTTTGCAACTTAACCCGCTCTCAGGGGACTCCTCCTCCTGCTGCCTTCCTGCCCCTCTCCCTCTCCTGCCTACCCATGTCCCCTTTCTTCCCCTTCCTCTTTTTTCTCTCTTCTTCCTCCTCCCACTTCTCTCTCTTCTCCTCTCCCCTCTCTCCCCTTCCTTCTTAAGGCTCAGCCAGCCCTGGGCTTCCTGTTTTCCTAATCCATCATGGAAAGACAGGGAAGGTGGTCCAATGGTGCACTTTTGTGTCCAAGACACAGCTGTCTTTTCTCTTGTGCCATTGAGCACAGCTTGGACTCATGACCCAAAATGACGTTCTAATCTGGGCAGCAGGATTGAAGAAGCAATGAAGCTGAAGAGGGCAGGGGTTGCCAGAAGGTTCTAGCTGCTACCACATGTGTTTTTGCTTTCATGTCACTGACTAGAACTTAGTCACATGGACCACAACTAACTGCCAGGGAGGACAGGAGAGTAGTCTCTCTTGTAGGCATTGGGTACCAGCCAAGCTATGTAAGAAGTATGGATGGATATTGGCAAACAGCAAGTTTTCACCACCATGCATGGATTTTCTGATTTTCATACCTGATACAGGCTAAGAATTTAAATAACATTTCACGTCACAGTTTTAACAGCTGATGATTATTTTACAGACCTATTATTTCACTGGGGATTGCAAAATGGTAATGCTCTAACATTGTTGGTTTTGTGGGTCTGTGCAAGGGTACCCCTTGATGGATTTCAGGGTGGTCTGGGGGAACATAATGAACATGGAGCTGGCCCTCGGCATTCCGGAAGATGAGAATATTGAAATAGGATCTGGAAAGGGTTTGTTTTTTTTTTTAAGATTTTATTTATTTATTTGCGAGAGAGAGAATGAGAGACAGAGAGCATGAGAGGGAGGAGGGTCAGAGGGAGAAGCAGACTCCCTGCTGAGCAGGGAGCCCAATGCGGTACTCGATCCCGGGACTCCAGGATCATGACCTGAGCCGACGGCGGTCGCTTAACCGACTGAGCCACCCAGGTGCCCTGGAAAGGGTTTTTGTTTTTGTTTTTGTGGTATTGATTCATTCTGCACACCCTCTTAAAAACAGTTAATGAAAATGTGCACAGCTCCAGGAGTCCCCTCATCACAGCCCTCCATTCAGAGAGGTCCTTGGTTTACTGTTGTTACAGGATTTCTTTTCCTTCGGTGCCTGCGATTCTTGGTCACCCCACTTGGAAGAATGAAGACGTAAACCAGACGAAGAGTGGTGGGCAGCAAAGTTTATTGAGTGACAGTACAAAGCTCCCACAGAGGGAGGGGACCCCGAGAGGACTGCCACTGGCATTTCTAAGTCTAGGGGTTTTTATGGGCTTGCTGGCGGGCGGTTTTCATCTGATTAACCCTCCATGCGCCGGTCACCCAATCAGGTTTTTGTCATCTACCTATCACGTGGGAAAGGGTGGAGGGCTCCTTCCAGGGTGGTGTAAAATCCTTTTAAGGGTGGTTTCCTCTAAGGGCCAGCAGCCTTGTCCCCTGCGCCTTTCTCCTGACTCTCCTTTATTACTGTCACTAAACTAGTTTTCTAGCAGAGATGGAACATTAGTAATGAAGGAGAGTTGGAAGAGAGGCAGACGGGGACAAGGGCATCCCCCCTCCCTCCTAAGAGGAAACTAACCTTAAAAGGAAAAAGACCCCATCCTGTTATTCTAGGCTTTACTCGGTGCCCCAGCTTTAAGTCTTCCTACTGGGAACTCTTAAAACTTGTACCAGACAGAAAGGAAGGGGATGGGCTTGGGTGTCCTAACCCAGGCCCCAGGGCCAGCTCAACAGCCAGTGGGATATTTAAACAAAGAATTTGATGTGGTGACCTGCGGCTGGCTGGCTTGTCTTAGGGCGGTGGCAGCGGCTGCCCTCTTGGTCCCCAAGGCTACGAAACACCACCCTGGAAGGAGCCCTCCGCCCTTTCCCATTGAACAAGGACCTGATAGGTAGATGAGCTGTGGACAAAAACCTGGTTGGGTGACAGGCTCATGGAGGATTAATCAGATTAAAACAGCCCACACCAAAGAGCCCATAAAACCCCCTAGATTTAAACACCAAACCGGCAACCTCCTCGGGTCCCCTTCATCCTTGGGAGCTCTGTATTAACCCTCAATAAACTTTGCTTTGCTGCCCACCGCTCTTCATCTGATCTACCTCTTCATTCCTCGAAGCGGCGGGACCAAGAACTTCTGGCACTAAGGGAAAAGAAATCCTGCAACATTAGTTCTTATTCCTTTGTGACTCAATTCCTTTTAATAAAGCTTTTGCTCTGTAACAAGTTCAAAAACATTTTCGCTTTTTTTTTTCATATTTCATAAATTCTTCAGTGGCTGCCTGATGATTTGCCTCCCTCTATAAACTCAAGTAAGTCGGCCATGGGACCAAGTCAGTGCCCTCCCACCGAAGCAAACAGGTTGGGTTAATGACTTGTCACTGCATGAAGTGTCCCAGTAAGAGGATGATTTGGGGGAGGGTCTAAGGATGCAGTGCTCTCTTTAGATTGGATGCTGTCAGAAAACGGGCAATCGGACCTTTGGCTCTCTCAGTAAATCTCATCTGTAAAGAGAGGGCTAGGGCAAGGAAGAAGTGGAAGCCGTCCAGCAGATGCCACTCATTCACCAAGATAGAAGGATGTTTGGTACTGTGTGTGTGGCACAAGGGCCTTGTTTTTGTCTGTGCTTGGACAACATTATCAAGCAGCCTTATTTCATCTCACTTTTTCAGTCTTGATGTTGGTATTCTGGGAGACTGTTCAACAGGAGCATACCATGGGGTGCTGTGAGGGCCAGCTTTCCCAAGGGCTGCGTTCGTTCCTTTCACAACCTTCACCTTCCCCCTGGCTAGCACTAAAGAAATGAATAGGTTTCATTCGATTTCATTCAGAAATCATTTATTGAGCTCCTTCCCCGTGCTCCCTCCCCTGAAGCTGAATGGGTCATGCTTTAATAATCTGGTTGAGGAGGTACAGGTTGAATGAACCACAGCAGATGATGTAGGAATCAGCCTTGAGGCAACTTCACCACCTTTTTCCTTGTAAGTCTGTGACCCATCTCTCTCAGTGTACTTAGGTCACTTTTTCTTTTTCTTTCTTTTTTTTTTAACTTTGGTTTTTGATTCTTAGCCGTTCGGTGGATGCCATTGTCAAAGACAAAACCTGCTCAAGTAAGGAAGTTGGTCTTGTTCCGCACATTGCACCATGAAGAACACCCCAGATCCAAAGATTAGAGTCTCCTGGCAGGGTGGTGGTGCCTTAGACTTTTCTAGGGAGGAGTAGACACGTTACAGGTTGGGGGGGAGGGAATTTACAGGTGGGGTTGTTTTGCAGTCAGAAGGCTCACTTCACTGAACGGGATTTCCCAGTGCTTATCTCGCTGTCTAGCTGGTTTCAGGGGGACAGACGGTTCTAACCTCAGCTAATCATTAACAACACAAAGAATGAGGGATTAGAGAGGCAGTGTCTGGCTGTGTTAGCAGGTTTAAGCAAAAGGGGAAGGATCTGTGTTGGGCCTTGTCACAGGTGAACAAGGGAAACGTGAGAAAGAGTTAATAGCCTTGTTTAAGTCACTTAGAGAAGGGTGCTCCTTTTGGATAGACTGTTTCCCAGAACATAAAAGGGTGGGGGATTTCATTAAACAAAAGGTTGGAGAGATTTCTTAATGTCACTGTTTTCTGGAAATACAGAGTCCAGGTAAAGTTGAACATTGTCACCATCAACCCTTTCTTGTGCTTGGGTATTGGCTGGAAACAAAGTAGGCTGTCATGGCCTGGGCAACATTTTTATTTGCTCATTTATTTTATTTGTTCCCAAACCATGGGAGGTAATGACTCTCAAAGTAAGGAAGTCTAGAGTTGTGAGTTCTCCACAGTATAAAATGTCTAGAGTTAGGATCCAAAGTTCTGGGCTCCCCTCAGGGGAATCATTATATGCTCCCTGCCTTGGTTCTGTCATCAACTTTTGAACAGATCAGCTAAAATCTCTGTGCCTGTTTAATTCACATATGAAATGGGATAATCTAACTCCGATTTTTTAGTTCTGGTTACAATTTCCTTTTTTAATCATTTTGTAGAATGTATGCATGCCTCAAATCATTTATAGGATGAGGTAGGATGAGACTGTGGTGGTTAATTTTATATGGCTAGGCTACAGTGCCCAGTTTTTGGTCAAACACCAGTCTAGATGTTGCTGTGCAGGTCCTTTTTAGATGTGATTGACATTTACAATCAATAGAGGAATAAAGCAGCTACACTCTATTGAATGGGTGGGCCTCATCCAATCAGTTGAAGGCCTTAAGAGCAAAACCAGGTTTTTCAGAAGAAGAAACAACTCTACCTCAAGACTGAAACATAGAAATCCTGCCTCAGTTCTCCACTTGCTGGCATGCAGATTTTATTTTTATTCTTTATTTTTTTATTTTTTCTTTTAGAGGGAAAGAGAAAGTGTGTGCATGCACAAGCACTTGGGGGCGGGGAGAGTGGGGAGGAAGGGAGGGAGAGGGAGAGAGAGAACCTTAAACAGGCTGTACACCCAGCATGAAGCCCAATGTGGGCTGACCCTGAGATCATGACCTGAGCCAAAATCAAGAGTCAAATTCTTAACTGACTGACCCACCCAGGGACCCCTGGCCTGCAGATTTTGGTCTGAAGACTATAACATCAATTCTTATCTGAATATCCAGTTTGCTAGCTTGCCCACCAGGTTTTGGGCTTGCCAGCACCCTGCCAATTCCTTAAAATAAATCTCACTTTCTCTCTGTCTAGATGGATTGATGGATGGATAGATATAGATTATATATCTATGTCTATCTTTATCTCTATATATTCTATTGGTTCCGTTTCTCTGGAGAACCCTAATACAGGTATGAATAAGTAATGTGGCAAAATAACTCTTGTCTAACTCAAGAATATTGAATATAAAATAAAAAATTAATAAATGCATGGCAACACTAAATCATTTGCAAGATTCCTTTCCCGTATAAAATTCACTGACTCAAGTCATTGGAAGTTTGTAGAAATACATTATTGTGGCATTCATCGAAGTTTCTCTTTTTCCTATAAACTACATTCCTTCTTTTCTTTTTCCTTTCTGTTTTGATTTATCCCACTGGGTTTAGGATCTTTTAGTTTCAAGTGAAAGAAACCAGACTGAAACCAGCTTAATGAAAAAGGAAATGTAATGATAAAAAAACCACCCCAAAACCCAGATAAGTCCAGGGAAAGAGCTGGCCTTCACCATACCCAGTTATGGTCCAGGGATTAAAATGCACAAAGACCACATCTTGTATTTCTTTTTTGCTCTGTTGGAGGAGATCACTCTAATAGCTAGTGATTCCAGGCCACAGAATGCAAATCTTTGCCAGTAGCACAAGCAAAAATCCGGGGCTTGGCTGACAAGCCTGGCTTAGGTCCCAGGTCCCTGTGGCCTGAGGCAAAGGCCAAGTAATTGGCTGGCCTACCAGGTGGAGCAGGGGCAGTTCTTGAAGAAATAGAGAGGGGGTCTGCTTCTAGAAAGGAAGAGGAATGGTAGGTAGCCCCAAAACCTTGTCTTCTACACCTTTGTATGTTCAGAATTCTTCGGCAGATGGGGATCATTTCAAGTTGGCAACTGCCGAGGAAGAGCTAGGAAAAGGGTAAGGCTGCATTCTGAATTGATCCAAGGAAAGAAATAATCCAATTTCCTGTCTGGAGGTGGGAAAAACCTAGTAACTCCCTTCCTTCAATATTCGATTTTAATGTTCTCAGGATAGACTAAGGATTGGTTGGCAGATGAATTAATTAGTATTCTTTGGTTGTGGGAATGGAATTCAATTATTAAGGCTCAGTAACTTTGATGAAGGCTGAGTTAAAATGAAAAGAAGCAATAGCTCCCAATGGTGTTTAATAAGAAGTCTAGAAATACTTTGAGGAGTGGTGAAAATGGCCTTTGGACGGCAAGTAAAAAATATAAAACCTATGAGTTCATAATCACTCTGCCCCCACTCCAAAAGAAGAACCCTATTGGTTGACTTTAGAGCTTGGTAGGGACCAGTTCATTATTCTCAAAATCAATCAGTGAAAGGGAAAAAAAAACCAAGCATGCATCCTGTCATTCCTAACTGCTGTACTATTTTCAGGATAACCCGATAGAGGGAAAGCTCTTCTTATAAAACAATTCCAGCTAATAAATGCGAAAAAGGATATTAGAATTAGAACATTACCATTTTGGAAGCCCTAATAAAATAATAGATCCAGAAAATGATCATCAGTGTCTGTTAAAACCATTAGGTAAAATGTTAATGGGGAACTTTTTAAATGGATGGATTAGGCTGGAGGCATCTGAACTCACTCGTAATTTTTATTTTATTTTATTTTTTTAAAAGATTTTATTTATTTATTTGACAGAGAGAGAGACAGCAAGAGAGGGAACACAAGCAGGGGGAGTGGGAGAGGGAGAAGCAGGCTTCCGGCGGAGCAGGGAGCCAGATGCGGGGCTCGATCCCAGGACCCCAGGACCACGACCCTAGCCAAAGGCAGACGCCTAACGACTGAGCCACCCAGGCGCCCCTCACTTGTAATTTTTAACAACACTGAAAGTGGGATATGCAGACACTATGTGCCTCCTGGTGTGTTGCAATAGGAAGTACACAGTCCTGTGTATGAATTATTCTTGGCAGAAAAATTGAACCTGAATCTAATCAGGAATCTAGATCTAACTACTAGTTTTCAGGAAATGTAGGAAATACAAGAACAAGGTAAAATGAAATGACAACACAAAGATGCAATTGCCAAATCTAAGAATGTGAGATGTTCTAAAGGACAAATGGGCACTGTTTTTTCAATAGATCATTTGTTTGTTTGTCTGTGTGTGTTTTAAAGGCGGGAATTGGCATGGGTGTGGAGAAAAGGGAACCCTTGTGCACTGTTGGTGGGAATGGAAATTGGCGCAGCCACTCTGGAAACAGTATGGCAGTTCCACAAAAAATTAAAAATAGAATTACTACATGATCCAGCAATGACACTTTTGGGTATACATCCAAAAAAATTGAAAGCAGGATCTTGAAGAAATATGTACACACCCTTGTTCATAGCAGCATTACTCACAATAGTCAAAAGTTGGAAACAACCTAATTGTCCAATGGAAGATGGGCGGACAAACAAAATGTAGTCTATCCATACACTGAAATATTACTCAGCCTTAAAAAGGAAGGACATTCTGACACATGCTACAACATGGATGAATCTTGAGAACCTTGAGTTGTTGTTTAACGAGTATAGAGTTTTGCAAAATAAAGAGAGTTCTGGAGATTGGTTGCACAACAGTGTGAATGTCCTCAACACTATTGAACTGTACACTTAAAAATGGTTAAGATGGAAAATTTCATGTAATGTGTATTTAACCACAAATTTGAAAAAGGCAGAGGGTAACTGTTACTGATTATGAGAGAATGAAGGGCCATATCAACCCAATGCTACATGTGGACCATGTTTGGATCCTGATTTGAGCAAATAAACTGTTAGAGAGTGAGTGAGGTAGAGCGATGCATTATGTAGAAAGCCACAACTCAGCTCAGCCTTTCGGGAGGCAGCATTGACTTTGTCATCCAACACACATAGGCTGCAGTCTTCCCTCTGCCACTTACCAACCATGTAGCATTGAGCAAATTACTTGTTTTTTGGTTTTGATTTTTTAAATTTCTGTAAACACTTACTGAATCTCTGCAATGAGCTTAATATTTACTATCTATTAAATACTGACTATGCTCAACAATGTGGACATAAAAATAAATAAAACATGGTCTCTGCGGATGCTGGAGAATTGATCAATGCAAGAGAATAAAGAACCCCTCAAATAAGCCCATGAATATGTGGGAATTTGTCCCATTTCATTGATTCTAAGACAATTTTTTTTCACATTTCACTTCAACTTATATGAACTGTATGAACTTATATGAAATATATTTTCTTATTCAAGATAATCTGATTTGGGGTTTCTGTTACTTGTAACATAAAGCACACTAACGATAAACTTTTCAACAAAGTCTTTTTTTATTTTTAAGTAACCCAGAGTTGGTTTTTGTTCCTTGGAACCAAGACTAATTGATTCAACTATAAAAATGACTTTAACCCAGTATTGCTGATGGTTATCATTTTGGTGAATTTTGTTGAATATTTTTACTATCTTGTGTTCTTACATGTGAATTTCTCCCCTGAACGAAATTGAAAAAATTATTGTCATTCTAGCTACCTAACAATTTTTGAGTAATTATTCCTACTTTCAAACCTCACAACAACCCTGTGAAGTAGGGATGAGTTTTATCCCAATTCTTCAGGTGAAAAAACTTGGTATTATTTTGTATCCTTATTTGAAGCATTTTCCTATACCAATTTTTTGTAAACATGAGTTTCAATGAATAGATAATACTATTTTATAAATGTACCATTAATTTATCAATCCCTTTCATTGAACATTTATGTAATTTCCAAGTTTTTGCTATTACAAATAGTATAATAAACATTCTTGCACACGATTCTTTTTTTTTTAAGATTTTATTTGTTTGAGAGAGACAGAACAAGTGGGAAGGGGGAAAGGGCAGAGGGAGAGGGGAAGCAGACTTCCTGCTGAGCAGAGAGCCGGATTCAGGACCCTAGGATCATGACCTGAGCCAAAGGCAGACGCTTTACCAACTGAGCCACCCAGGCGCCCCAAGCATGTCATTCTTTATCCATGTATCTATTTTCTCAGAGAGATGACAAGAGGTGGGATTATGTATAAAAGTGACTCTTGCTAAATGCTTGTGGGTTACATTATGAAAAGTTGCTGCCAACTTTACAGGTGAGAATGGTTTATTATTTTAATTTGCATTGCTTGGTTTATTAGTGAAGCAAAATGCCATTGGCATGCAAGCCAGACTTCAGTTTTCTTCTAATCTTCTGCCTTCCAGGTCCACAGGGCCAATCTCTGGTTTTGTCCAGCACTAGACTGGACTTGGGGACTGGCATATCTTTAAGTTCCTACAAAAAACCCTCAGTCACAAATGCCTCAGTTAGCAATGCTGACTTTACTGAAGATTTTGCCGGAGAGAGGGAGGAAGGGTTCACTTTGCACACCTCTCAGCATACAGCCTAAGGATCCCTGTTAGCCATTTCCATTCTTCCTGAACCTCCCTTACCAGCTGTCTTCTCCCTCCTCTCTGCTTCAGCCTCTTCCCAACACCTTCCCCTCTCTCCATCTTACTCATTTCTTTTCAAGAGCAGTCAAATAATTCTTCTCCTGGTCTCATATGAACAATATTATCCTTTTTTCTGAAGCCTGGGTACCAACCAACTCAAACCCAGCTGTAGGCTCCAAAGGGTCTCCTCAGCAAGATTGTGTCTCTCTGGACAGCGCTTTCTCGTTTCAGCTACTAAAGGTAATATCTCCATGGCTTTGAACGTGGACTTCAACTACCTCCATTTTGACCTCAAACTTTCTTTCTTTTCTTTTTATTTATTTATTTTATATTTATTTATTTATTTTAGAGAGAGGTGGAGGAGGGGCAGAGGGAGAGAGAGTCTTAAGCAGACTCCGGGCTTGAAGCACAGAGCCTGGCTCCAGAAATGGAGCCCCATGCGGGGCTTGATCTCACAACCCTGAGATCAGGACCTGAGCCAAAACGACTGCGCCACCCAGGTGCCCCATTGACCTCAAACTTTCTAATGAAGTTCTTCTTTCCAACTTATCTCTTAACTCAGGCAAAGGAGTTGGGCAAAGCATCCCCTCTTTAAGGGGAGGCATTAAGGCATTTAAAACTAGATTGGAAAAGTTAAACATAGAATTATCATATGACCTGGCAATCCCATTCCTAAGTCTATACCAAAAGAACTGAGAACAGATACTAAACAAATACTGGTACGTGAAAGTTCCTAACAGCATTATTTATATTAGCCAAAAAGTGGAAACAGCTCGCATGTCCATCAAGTGATGAACTGATAAATAAAATGTGGTATGCCCACACAATGGGATATTATTCAGCAAAAAAAGGAATAAAATTACTGATACATGCTACAACATGGGTGGACGAGGAAAACAGTTTAGCAAAAGAAGCCGGACACAAAAGGCCACAAATTGTATGATTTGGTGAATCAAAAATGCCCCAAACAGGTAAATCGATACAGAGAAAGCGGACTGGTGGTTGCCAGGGACTGTGGGAGAGGGGAATGGGAGTGACTGTTCATTGACACGGGGATTTCCTTTTGGAGTGATGAAAATGTTTTGGAACCAGAGGTGATGGTTGCACAACTTTGTGAATGCCTAATGTACACGTTAAAACGGTTTGATGTATGTTATGTGAACTTTACTTCAATAAAAAGAAATGGAATTGGCTGCAAAAATACTGAAACAACGTGAGTCTTTCTCACATTCATTTTGCAAACCGGCGGGGAGTTACTTTGGTTCCGCACTCTGCGACAGGTCCCAGTGAGTTGGCTTTGTAGCCACGCCCGGAGCTGGCCTCCCCCCCGGTGGGGCGGGGCTTGTGGGGGCGGGGCTTGCCGGGGACCGGCCTCGTCGGGGGCGGGGTCTGGGGCGCGGCGGAGCGCCCGGCCGGGAGGGGGCGCGTCCGGGACTGGTTTCGCCGGTTGCCCGGAGAACCCGTGACAACAAAAGGCCCGAGCGGCGGCGGCGGCGGCGGCCGGGCGGAGCGAAGCTGGGTAGTCCTGCCCTGGGCTAGCCGCCGGAGACCGGGGCTTTCTCGAGCTGGTCAGTGAGTGGAGGGCCGGCCTGGCGGGGCACGGTGCGGTGCGGCGCCCTCCCGCCCTACTGTCCGCCGCGCCCGCGCTCCAGCCCGCCGTTGCGGAGAGGGGGCGCCGCCCAGGGGTGGGGGGTCGGGCGCCGCTGCGGGACGGCTCGTGGGGTGGGGGGCGGTTGGGGCGCCTGCACAGCCGAGGAGGGCGCCGGAGGGGGCTGGGGTCGGTGCCGGGAACCCCGCCGAACGGCCGGGGGAAGTGGGGTCCCCCGTGAGATAGAAGGGCCCGGGGATTAGGGACGCGCGGGAACGCCGGACGGAACCTCACTAAGTCAGATCCTGTGTTTCTGGCGCTGGTGCTTCCAGCTGCGGGAGCTGAAGGGGATGGGAAGGCCCACCCTCATGGGGGTTTCGTTTTGTCACCGGCCTCCTTTTTCCATGCGGATATTGAAACTTTGGTGCAACCCAAGCGCCGTAGAAGTCTGAAAGTCTCCTCCCTCAGAGGCAGGTTTCGTTGAGAAAGAACGGTGCCCAGGTTCTTTCGTTGAAACACCTTTTAAATAACCCTTCGCCCCCTCCAAGTTTTCAAATTTTTGTTTTTCCACTTTACGTTCTCTATTCTCTCTCTAGTTATTTATGCATTTGTGACCTTTTCTGAGATACTTTTGCGATTCACTGTCCATTTGCTGGGAGGTTTCTTACGGAAATATTAGCAAACCAAAATTTTTAGACAACCACTACTTCTGAAAAATCACGGGCACTGGATGGCAACAGTATTTGGAGACACTTCTTTTTGATCAGCGACATGGCATCAGTGATCAAAGATTCTCTTGCCTTTCTCCGATTTCAAAACTCCAGGGAGTATGCCTAAATATTACCAGCCAATCAGATTTCACCTTTCTTTACTTTTATTGGTGACATAATACATATGCTTCTGATGACTGCAGTTGATCAGAATCTAAAGTTTAAGTGCTATGGATTTTTTTTTAAGATTTTATTTATTTATTTGACAGAGACACAGTGAGAGAGGGAACACAAGCAGGGGGAGTGGGTGAGGGAGAAGCAGGCGCCTGCGGAGCAGGGAACCCGATGCGGGGCTCGATCCCAGGACCCTGAGATCATGACCTCAGCGGAAGGCAGACACTTAACGACTGAGCCACCCAGGCGCCCCAACTATGGATTTTTTAATACTTAAATTCTTGGATACTAATTTTTGGCAAGCCATAGATTTAGGGGATCTTATTTATTAGAAAAGATAGAATTTCTTTTGCCTTTTTAGCAAAATTTTCCCATTATAAAAACCAAGAAAGTGAAAATATCCCAGTTACAGTGCACCTTTTATTAGCAGTTTTGTTGGAAATAGGTTTGGCTTAACAAAGACCATGACTTTTGTTTTAACGTAATGGCATAAATAAAAAAAATAATCTGTATAATAAAAACTTCAAATGTAGATGTTTAAAGACATTTGGAAGAACCAACTCGTACAGCATCCTTGTAGTTTATTTGGAAAAGTTTCTAGTACCAAGTGATTGCGGAGTCCTTTAGGATCCAAGAAAAGGTATATCATACATATGAGTATTTTTTCACAGCTGACTTTAGTTAGAATGATTAAAACTGCCAAGGTTAGGTGCATCTCTTTATTGTGGCCATTAAATATAGCATGTTGACTCAGGATTTTGCAGCCCAAGGGAGCTGATTTTTTTCTTTTTTACTCTCAGTGGGCTTTTAGAGTGATGTATTTGTTATTGTGATCCTTTTCAGACTGTCCACTCACAAAATTATAATGCACAGTACTGCTGCAGAGTTTTTTAAAGGCTAGTGAATATTAAATATGTATTAACATTTCCATAGCAAGTAGGGCTGAAAATGTTTTTTTAGTCTATTAATGCTCTACTAGGCTACTTAATGATACTGTGGAAGACTCTTTTCCAAAGCTGGCTGCATCATTTTACATTTCCATCTGGATACTCTGGTTTCTCTTCAGATCACATAAATCTTTCGCCTTTTACATTTCCATCTGGAGTATGTGATGTTTCCGTATTCTATATGTTCTCACCAACACTTGTTTTGTTTTGTTTTTTAAATTTTATTTATTTATTTGAGAGAGAGAGTGGGAGAGAGAGAGCACCAGAGGCAGGAGGGTGAGAGGGAGAAGCCGACTCCCCACTGAGTAGGGAGCCCGATGCGGGCTCGATCCCGGGACTCCGGAATCATGACTTGAACCAAAGGTAGACGCCCAACTGACTGAGCCACCCAGGTGCCCCTCACCAACACTTGAACTGACTGAGCCACCCAGGCACCCCTCACCAACACTTGTTTTGATCTGTCTTAAAAAATTTTTTTTAAATATTAATATCCACCTTTTTAAAAATTGAAGTGTATTTAACACACAGTGTTACATTAGTTTCAGGTGTACAGACAAGTCTATATGGCATGCCGTGCTCACCACAAGTGCAGCTATGATCTGTCATTGTACAATGCTATTGCAATACCATTGACCCTATGCTGTGCTTTTTATCCCTGTGACTCATTCATTTCATAACTGGAAGACTGTATCTCCCACTGCCCTTCACCCATTTTGCCCACCCCACAACCTGCTACCTGCCAGCCACCATCAGTTTGTTCTCTGTATTTATGGGTCTGATTCTGCTTTTTATTTGTTTATTTGTTTGTTTTGTTTTTTTAGATTCTACATATAAGGGAAATCATATGGGGGGCACCTGGCTGGCTCAGTCTGTTGAGCATGCAATTCTTAGTCTCACATGTGAGACTCGAGCCCCACATTGGGTGTAGAGGTTACTTAAATAAATAAACATTAAAAAGAAAGGAAAAAATCATATGGTATTTGTCTTTCTCTGTCTGACTTATTTCACTTAACATAATACCCTCTAGGTTCATCCATGTTGTTGCAAATGGCAGGATTTCATTCACTTTTATGGCTGAGTAATATTCCATTGCATATATATACCACATTTTCTTTATCCATTAATTTATTTTTATTTTTATTTTTAAAGATTTTATTTATTTATTCATAAGACACAGAGAGGCAGAGAGAGAGAGAGAGAGGCAGGCTTCCCACGGAGCAGGGAGCCCGATGTGGGACTCGATCCCAGGACCCCAGGATCATGACCTGAGCTGAAGGCAGACGCTTAACCGACTGAGCCACCCATGCGCCCTCCATTAATTTGTTGATGGACACTTGGGTTGCTTCCATATCTTGGCTATTGTAAATAATGCTAATAAGCATAGTGGTACATAGATCTTTTTGAATTAGTGTTTTTGTATTCGTTGGGTAAAATACCCAGTAGTGCAATTAGTGGATCATAGGGTAGTTCTATTTTTAATGTTTTGAGGAAGCGCCATACTGTTTTCCAGAGTGACTGCACTAGTTCACATTCCCACCGATCATGCTTGAGGGTTCCTTTTTCTCCACATTCTTGCTAACACTTGTTATTTCTTGTCTTTTGATTCTAGCCATTCTGACAGGTGTTAAGTGATACCTTATTGTGGGTTTGATTGCATTTCCCTGCTGGCTAATGATGTTGAGCATCTTTGCATGTGCTTATTAGCCATTTTTCATATCTTTGAGGAACAAAAGATTTAAATTTGCTCAAATTCATTTCATCTGTTCTTCCTTATAAAGCTTATTGCTTTTGCTTTTGGTGTTATACCTGAGAAACCGTTGCCAAACCCAAGGTTACCAAGAGTTACCCCTATGTTTTCTTCTAAGAGTTTTATGAGTTTTAGCTCTTACACTTAGGTCTGCGAATGATTTTGAGTTAACTTTGTATATGATGTGAAGTAGGAGTCCAATTTCATTCTTATGCATGTGGATATCCAGTTTGTGTCAACCATTTATTGAAAAGCCTGTTCTTTCCCCCACTGAATTGTCTTGGTGCTCTTGACAAGAATCATTTGCCCATAAATATGAGTATTTATTGGGACACCTGGGTAGCTCAGTTGGTTAAGCATCTGCCTTTGGCTCAGGTCATGCTCCTTGCTTGGCTGGGAGCCTGCTTCTCCCTCTGCCTGCCACTCCCCCTGCTTGTGCTCTCTCTCTCCTCTCTCTGACAAATAAATAAAATCTTAAAAAAATATATAGGGATTTATTTCTGATTCTCAGTTCTTTTCCATTGATCTTTAAGTTTGTCTTATACCAGTATCATACTGTCTTGATTCCTGTTGCTTGTCTTTAGACTTGGGGAAGTGTGTCCTCTGACTTTGTTCTTTTTCAATATTATTTTAGCTATTCTGTGTCCCTTGAATTTCCGTATGAATTTTAGGATCAATCAATATATAAAATCTTTAAAAAAAAGAATTTTAGGATCAGCTTGTCAATTTCTGCAAAGAAGTCAGCTGGGATTCTGATAGGCGTTGCATTGAATCTGTAGATAAAAATTTGGGGAATATTGTCATCTTAACAGTGTTTTAAGTCTTTCAACCCACGAACATGAGATGTTTTTTGATGTATTTAGATCTTCTTTACTTTCTTTAACAATATTTTATAGTCTTCAGAGTATAAGTTTTACATGTCTTTCATTAAATTTTTATTTCCAAGTATTTTATCCTTTTTGATGCTACTATAAATGGAATTGTTTTCTTAATTTATTTTTCAGGTTCATTGTAAGTATAGCTACCAACTTAGGTTCCCCCCCACCCCATGGCTTTCTTGATTTGTGTTTCTTTTTCTTTTTTCTTTTTTTTTTTATTAGCATATATTATTTGTTTCAGGGGTACAGGTCTGTGATTCATCAGTCTTACACAGTTCACAGTGCTCACCATAGCACATACCCTCCCCAATGTCCGTCACCCAGCCACCCCATCTCTCCCACCCCCCTCCACTCCAGCAACCCTCAGTTTGTTTCTTGAGGGTAAGACTCTCTTATGGTTTGTCTCCCTCTCTGGTTTCGTCTTGTTTCATTTTTCCTTCCCTTCCCCTATGATCCTCTGCCTTGTTTGTCAAATTCCACATATCTGTGAGATCATATGATACTTGTCTTTCTCTGATTGACTTATTTCACTTAGCATAATACCCTCTAGTTCCATCCACATCGTTGCAAATCCAATTTAATTTTTAATATATTAATTCTACCAGCGATTTTCAGAAACAAGTACAACATAAGTGAGGAGTGGAAAAGCAGTTTTTCAGTTAGTTCTGATTATTTTTGAAAAGAAATGATTTAAAGTTATAGAAATCCTTAAAACTGTTTTCTTGGATTTATCTCTAATATTTGTGGCAAAGAGATATAGCTATAAAATCTGATAAAGGGTTTGCTTTCAACACATGTGTACAATTACTCAGTTATTTCCTTGCCTTAATTTTCTAACTCCCCAGTTATTCAATATTTAGATTAGTGAACTGGGAAACATATTACTGCTGCAGAAAGAATGGCATGATGGAATCCTAGGCACTTATCTCTTAGCTTCATCATTTGCCAACTCATGGCGCCTACCCCTTAGATTGTTTTGTAGCAAATCCAGACATTTCATATCATCTGTAAATTATAGGTATATTTTTATAAGACAGATTTACTTGTTGTAACTATCTCTCAATGGAACAAAACCTGCTTTAATTGACTTTGTTTTAGAAGATGCTTAGTTTATTAGGATAAAGAAGTCCATAATTAAGTTTTGTTTTTATTTTGATACACAGGAGTCCAGATCTTACATAAAATGGATATTTCTCACACTAGATACTGAATATTAAGTAGAAAGTTAAAATCTAAGCTGCTATGGAAGAAATACCAGTAAAAGTTGCTGTAAGAATCCGACCTCTGCTGTGCAAAGAAGTTCTTCATAATCATCAAGCTTGTGTGAGAGTTATTCCAAACACCCAGCAAATTGTCATTGGGAGAGATAGAGTCTTTACTTTTGATTTTGTTTTTGGCAAAAATTCCACGCAAGATGAAGTTTATAATACATGTATAAAACCACTAGTGTTGTCACTCATTGAGGGCTATAATGCAACTGTTTTTGCCTATGGACAAACTGGATCCGGGAAGACCTACACCATTGGAGGAGGCCATGTTGGTAAGATTCTCATATTCTTTGACTTTTATTTGAGACACTGGAATGAAGCTAAAATATGAAGATGTGTTTGTAATATCATCATCTTTGAAAGATTTATTTTTAAATATTGAAGTTTTCATTCAATTTAATTTATGATTATATTTGATTAAGGAAACAAGTTTAAGACAGTGTTTAGTGTTCAGCCCTTTGCCATTTTTTCCCAGTCTTATTGAGATATAATTGACATATATCTTTGTATTAGTCCAAGGTTTACATATAAGGATTTGATATATGTATGTATTGCAAAATGATTACCACAGTAGGTTTAGTTAACATCAATCACATCAAGTTATAAATTTTTTCTTGTGATAAGAACTTTTTTTTTAAAGATTTATTTATTTATTTATTTGAGAGAGAGAGAGCTAGAGAGAGCACAAGCAGGGTGAAGGGCAGAGGGAGAAGTAGACTCTCCACTGAGCTGGGAGCCTGATGTGGGACTCAATCCTTGGACCCGGGGATCATGACCTGAGCCAAAGGCAGATGCTTAACTGACTGAGCCACCTAGGCGCCCAAGAACTTTTAAGATCTAATATTTTAGCAACTTTCAAATACACAATGCAGTATTGTTAACTACAGTTACCATGCTGTACACTACATCCTCAGAACTTATAACTGGAAGCTTTTATGTTTTGACTACTTTCACCCACTTTGACTACATTTCCCCCACTCCCTGCCTCTGGCAACCCTTTGTTGTTTTGAACAGAACTTAAAGTAGAAAGAAATGAGTTAGCATGACCAGATTTTGATCTTTTAACATAGTCCATGTGTAAATATCAAGAGTCCTACAACCAGAACTTCAAGGCGATGGGAGGAATTTATTATGTGGTTTAAGGTGTTTTTTTTCCCCATTTTTAAATCAAATTTTTATTTTATTTGTTCCATTTTATTGAGGTACAATTGATAAATAAAATTGTACCATATTTAAAGTGTACATCATGATGATTTGATGAATGTATATGTTGTCAAAGGATTCCTCCAATCTAGTTAACACATCCATCAACTCACATGTAAATACAGATTTCTATTTTATTTTATTTTTAAAGATTTTATTTATTTGAGAGTGAGAGCATGAGCGGGGTGAGGGGCAGGGGGAGAAGCAGACTCCCCGCTGAGCAGGGAACCCGAGGTGGGGCTCGATCCCAGGACCCTGGGATCATGACCTGAGCTGAAGGCAGACGCTTATCCAACTGAGCCACCCAGGCACCCTGGATTTCTATTTTAAATACTAAATATTTTAGGATATAATTTCTCCTGCTTGTAATTCTAGTTTGGAAAAGGTGGGATCCTTAGGATTTCCTGTAGAGCTGGAAGGAAACTTGAAAATCATTTCTGTTTGTAAGTGTGGCACTCCAGCTATGGAGCGATCAATGAAGTACTTAGTTAGAGGGCTAGTGACAGCTGGGATTGAAGTCAGGTCCTCTGTTGAGATGCTTACTGTATTGGGTGGCTTAGTCGTTAAGCATCTGCCTTCGGCTCAGGTCATGATCCCAGGGTCCTGGGATCGAGCCCCGCATCGGGCTCTCTGCTCCCCGGGAAGCCGGCTTCTCCCTCTCCCACTCCCCCTGCTTGTGTTCCCTCTCTCGCTGTGTCTTTCTCTGTCAAATAAATAAATAAAATCTTTAAAAAAAAAAAAAAAGAGATGCTTACTGTATTGGTATTTTTCTACTAAAAGCAAACTTGAGTATTGTACATATATATGTATTATTGTCTAAAATTATTGCTAGTATGGGGCGCCTGGGTGGCTCAGTCGTTAAGCGTCTGCCTTCGGCTCAGGTCATGGTCCCGGGGTCCTGGGATCGAGCCCCGCATCAGGCTCTCCGCTCTGCGGGAAGCCTGCTTCTCCCTTCCCCACTCCCCCTGCTTGTGTTCCCTCTCTCACTGTGTCTCTCTCTCTCTGTCAAATAAATAAATAAAATCTATAAAAATAAATAAATAAAATAAAATAAAATTATTGCTAGTATTCTGTATATGTGTAATGACTCTCAATGTATTTTCTACTTTCATGCTTTTCAAATATGGAATATGTGACTTTGAGAAACATTTCTCATTACATGTAGGGATTGTGGGGGAGAGTTGGAGGCTGGCTGTGAGGTTTGAGGAAGCCCTGATTGCAAAGATTAAATGGAGGGTCCATAAGTGCCCAATACTCCCCACCCCCCTCACCACCATTTTTAGAATCACTGTTATGAAGGATTTAGGAGATTAAAGATACTAGATTATTTTAGGGTCTCAAAATAAAAAATTCAATTTTTCTACTATAAGTTGTGTTTTTTTGTTTTTGTTTTTGTTTTTGTTTTTGTTTAGGATCTTAGCTTTTTTTTTTAACGGGCAAATGTTTTATGATCCTTAAGACTCACTATGTTCTTTATACTAATAAGAGTTATAAAATGGTTAGAACTTGGTGACTTAATTATCGCTATATTGCTTTTATTAAGAGGCCATGCATACAATTTTAATACCTTAAGGGAAAAAGTTATTAAGTTTATCTATTATCCTGAAATATTTTAACTGCTATAAAATACTTTATACTTGATAACACCATTAGAAGCAGTTTTTGATTTTTTTCCCCCTAGCTTTTTTTATTTTTTTTATTTTTTAAGATTTTATTTATTTATTTGAGAGAGAGAATGAGAGAGAGAGAGCACATGAGAGGGGGGAGAGTCCGAGGGAGAAGCAGACTCCCTGCTGAGCAGGGAGCCCGATGCGGGACTCGATCCTGGGACTCCAGGATCATGGCCTGAGCCGAAGGCAGTCGCCCAACCAACTGAGCCAGCCAGGCGCCCTATTCTTTTTTTTTTTTTTTTGATCATTTTTTTCATCATGATAAGTGTGCTCTTTAATCCCCATCCCTATTTCCCCATTACCCTATTCACTTCCCCTCTGGTAACCATCTGTTTATTCTCTATAGTTAAGAGCCTATTTCTTCATTTGTCTCTCTCTCTCTCTTTTTTCCTTCGCTTGTTTGTTTTGTTCCTTAAATTCTACATATGAGTGAAATCTTATGGTATCTGTCTTTCTATGACTGACTTATTTTGCTCAGCATTATACTCTCTAGCTCTGTCCAGGTCCTTGCAAATAGTAAGATTTCATTCTTTTTTTATGGCTGAATAATTCCATCTTGTGTGTGTGTGTGGTGTGTGTGTGTGTATGTGTGTGTGTGTACTACATCTTTATCCATTCATCTATTGATGGACACTTGGGCTGCTCTCATAGTTTGGGTAAATACCCAGTAGTGCAATTACTGGATCATAGGGTAGTTCTATTTTTAAAGTTTTGAAGAACCTCCATACTCCTTTCCATAGTGCCTGCACCAGTTTGCATTCCCACCAATAGAGCAAGAAGGTTCCTTTTTCTCCATATTTTCACCAACACCTGTTGTTTCTTGTGTTGTTGATTTTAGCCATTCTGACAGGTGAGGCAGTATCTCATTGTAGTTTTGATTTGTATTTCCCTGATGAGAGATGTTGAACATCTTTTCATGGGTCTGTTGGCCACCTGGATGTCTTCTTTGGAGAAATGTCTGTTCATGTCTTCTGCCCCTTTTTTAATTGGATTATTTGTTTTGGGGTGTTGAGTTGTATCAGTTCTTTATATATTTTGGATACTAACCCTTTATTGGTGTTATTTGCAAATATCTTCTCCCATTCAGTAGGCTGCCTTTTAGTTTTGTTGATTGTTTCCTCCTCTGTGCAGAAGCTTTCTATTTTGATGTAGTCCCAATAGTTTACTTCTGCTTTTGTTTCCCTTGCCTCAGGAGACATATCTAGAAAAATGTTGCTACAGCTGATGTCAGAGAGATTACTGCCTGTGCTCTCTTTAAAGATTTTTATGATTTCAGGTCCCACATTTAGGTCTTTAATACATTTTGAATTTGTTTTTGTGTACGGTAAAAGAGGGTGTTCCAGTTTCATTCTTTTGCATGTAGCTGTCCAGTTTTCCCAGCACCATTTGTTGAAGAGATTGTCTTTTTCCCATTGTATAATAGTTCTTCCTTTGTCGAAGATTAATTGACCATATAAGTATGGGTTTATTTCTGGGTTTTCTATTCTGTTCTTTTGATATATGTGTCTGTTTTTGTGCCAGTACCATACTGTTTTGATTGCTGAAGTGTTTTTTTTTTTATTTAAATTCAATTAATTAACATATAATGTGTTATTTGTTTCAGGGGTATACTTCTGTGATTCATCAGTGTTATTTAATACCCAGTGCTCATTACAATACAATTACATACCCTCCCCAATGTCCATCACCCTGTTACCCCATCCTTCCACCCTCCTCCCCTCCAGCAACCCTCAGTTTATTTTCTATAATTAAGAGTCTCTTATGGTTTGTCTGCCTCTCTGGTTTCATCTTGTTTCATTTTTTCCTCTCTTCCCCTATGAGCCTCTGCCTTCGTTCTTAAAGTCCACATATCGGTGAGATCATATGATACTTGTCTTGATCTCTGATTGACTTATTTTGCTTAGCATAATACCCTCTAGTTCCAACCACATCATTACAAATGGCAAGATTTCAATTTTTTTGATGGCTGCATAATATTCCTGTGTGTGTGTGTGTAGACACACACACCACATCTTCTTGATCCATTCATCTGTCGATGGACATCTGGGCTATTCCCATAGTTTGGCTCTTGTGGCCATTGCTGCTATAAACATTGGGGTGCACGTACCCCTTCAGATCCCTACATTTGTATCTTTGGGGTAAATACCCAGTAGTGCAATTGCTGGATCGTATGGTAGCTCTCTTTTCAACTTTTTGAGGAACCTCCATACTGTTTTCCAGAGTGGCTGCACCAGCTTGCATTCCCACCAACAGTGTAGGAGGGTTCCCCTTTCTCTGCATCCTCGCCAACATCTGTCACTTCCTGACTTTAGCCATTCTGACTGGTGTGAGGGGGTATCTCATTGAGGTTTTGATTTGGATTTCCCTGATGCCGAGTGATGTTGAGCATCTTTTCATGGGTCGATTGGCCATCTGGATGTCTTCTTTGGAGAAATGTCTGTTCATGTCTTCTGCCCATTTCTTGATTGGATTCTTTGTTCTTTGGGTGTTGAGTTTGATAAGTTCTTTATAGATTTTGGATACTAGCCCTTTATCTGATATGTCATTTGCAAATATCTTCTCCCATTCTCTCCGTTTTTGGTTTTGTTGACTGTTTTGTTTCCTTTGCTGTGCAAAAGCTTTTTATCTTGAGGAAGTCCCAATAGTTCATTTTTGCCCTTGCTTCCTTTGCCTTTGGCGATGTTTCTAGGAAGAAGTTGCTGCAGCTGAAGTCAAAGAGGTTGCTACCTGTGTTCTCCTCAAGGATTTTGATGGACTCCTGTCTCCCATTTAGGTCTTTCAACCATTTTGAGTCTATTTTTGTGTATGGTGTAAGATAATGGTCCAGTTTCATTCTTCTGCATGTGGCTGTCCCAATTTTCCCAGCAGCATTTGTTGAAGAGACTGTCTTTTTTTCCACTGGACATTCTTTCTTGCTTTGTCGAAGATTAGTTGACCATAGAGGTCAGGGTCCATTTCTGGGTTCTCTATTCTGTTCCATTGATCTGTGTGTTTGTTTTTGTGCCAGTACCATACTGTCTTGATGGTGACAGCTTTATAATATATCTTGAAGTCTGGAATTGTGATGGCACCAGCTTTGGTTTTCTTTTTCAACATTCCTTTGGCTATTGGGGGTCTTTTCTGGTTCCATACATATTTTAGGATTATTTGTTCCAGGTCTATGGAAAAAGTTGATGGTATTTTGATAGGGATTGCATTGAATGTGTAGATTGCTCTGGGTAGCATAGACATTTTAACAATATTTGCTCTTCCAATCCATGAGCATGGAATGTTTTTCCATTTCTTTGTGTCTTCCTCAATTTCTTTCATGAGTATTCTAGTTTTCTGAGTAGAGATCCTTTGCCTCTTTGGTTAGGTTTATTCCTAGGTATGTTAATGGTTTTGGGTGCAACTGTAAATGGGATCAACTTCTTAATTTCTCTTTCTTCTCATTGTTGGTGTATAGGAATGCCACTGATTTCTGTGCATTGATTTTATATCCTGCCACTTTGCTGAATTCCTGTGTGAGTTCTAGCAGTTTTGGGGTGGAGTCTTTTGGGTTTTCCACACAGAGTATCATGTCATCTGCAAAGAGTGAGAGTTTGACTTCTTCTTTGCCAATTCGGATGCCTTTTATTTCTTTTTGTTGTCTGATTGCTGAGGCTAGGACTTCTAGTACTATGAATAGCCATGGTGATAGTGGACATCCCTGCTGTGTTCCTGACCTTAGGGGGAAAGCTCTCAGTTTTTCTCCAGATTGCTGAAGTTTTGTAATACAACTTGAAGTCTGGAATTGTGATACCCCCAGTTTTGTTTTTCTTTTTCAAGATTGCTTTGGCTCATCAGGCTCTTTTGTGGTTCCATACAAATTTTTGGATTCTTTGTTCTAGTTCTGTGAAAAATGCTGTTGGTATTTTGATAGGGTTCACATTAAATGTGTAGATTGCTTTGGGTAATATGGGTATTTTAACAGTATTTCTTCTTCCAATCCATAAGCATGGAGTGTCTTTCCATTTCTTTGTGTCATCTTCAATTTCTTTCATCATTGTTTTATAGTTTTCAGATTACAGGTCTTTCACCTCTTTGGTTAAGTTTATTCCTAGATATTTTATTATTTTTGGTGCAATTTTAAATGGGGTTGTTTAATTTTCTTTCTGCTGCTTCATAATTAGTGCATAGGAATGCAACAGATTTCTGAACATTGATTTTGTATCCTAAGAGTTCACTGAATTCATTTATCAGTTTTAGTAGTTTTTTGGTGCAGTCTTTAGGGTTTTCTATATATAGTACCATGTTATCTGCAGATAGAGTTTTACTTTTTCCTTACCAATTTGGATGCCTTTTATTTCTTTATGTTGTCTAATTGCTGAGGCTAGGACTTCCAGTACTATGTTGAGAAAAGTGTTGGGAATGGACATCCTTGTCTTATTCCTGACCTTAGGGGAAAAGATATCAGTTTTTCACTATTGATTATGATGTTGGCTGTGGGCTTTTCATAGATGGCCTTTATTGTGTTGAGATATATTCCCTCTGGACCTACTTTGCAGAGGGTTTTTTATCTTGAATGGTTGTTCTACTTTGTCAAATGCTTTGTCTGCATTTATTGAAATGATCATATGGTTTTATCCTTTCTGTTATTGATGTGATGTATCACATCAATTGTTTTGTGAATATTAAACTACCCTTGCATCGTGGGAATAAATCCCACTTGATTGTGGTATGATTTTTTTAATGTATCATTGGATTTGGTTTCCTAATATTTTGTTGAGGATTTTTGTGTCTATATTCATGAGAGATATTAGCCTGTAGTTCTCTTTTTTTTGTGGGGTCTTTATCTGGTTTTGGTATCAGGGTGATACTGGCTTCAAAGCATGAACTTGGAAAATTTCCTTCCTCTTGTATTTTTTTGGAATGGTTTGAGAAGAATGGGTATTAACTTTTTTTTTTTAAGATTTATTTATTTATTTTAGAGAGCGAGTGAGAGCTGGGGGAGGGGCAAGGGAGAGGTAGACAAGCCGACTCTGCTGAGTGGGGAGCCCGATGTGGGGCTTGATCTCAGGACCCCAAGATCACAACCTGAGCTGAAATCAAGAGCTGAATGCTTAACTGACTGAGCCACACAGGTGCCCTGAGAAGAATGGGTATTAACTCTTCTTTAAATGTTTGGTAGAATTCTCCTGTGAAGCTGTCTGGTCCTGCATTTGTGTTTTTTGTGAGTGTTTGGATTACTGATTCAATTTCATTGTTAGTAATTGGTCTGTTCAAATTTTCTATTTCTTCCTGCTTTGATTTTGGTCGGTTATATGTTTCTAGGAATTTATCCATTTCTTCTAAGTTGTCCAATTTGTTGTCATATAGGTTTTTATACTATTCTGTTATGTTTGTTTGTGTATCTGTGGTGTTGGTTTTTATTTCTCCCCTTCCATTAGTAATTTTGTTTATTTGGGTCTCTGTCTCTAGACGTTTTTCTAGGCATTTTATTTTATTTTATTTTATTTTTTTAAGATTTTATTTATTTGACAGAGAGAGCACAAGCAGGAGAGAGAAGGAGAAGCAGGTTCCCTGCTGAGCAAGGAGCCCGATGTGGGGCTCGATCCCAGGACCCTGGGATCATGACCTGGGCCGAAGGCAGACGCTTAACTGACTGAGCCACCCAGGCGCCCCTCTAGGCATTTTAGAAATACACATGTAGTTTTTTTTCTTGTTGTTTTGTTTAATGAGTTGAGTTATTATACCTGTGATTCTATAACTTTCTTTTTGCATTTGACAATGTTTCATTACTTCCCATATGGGTCATAGAATTTCACCTCGTTTTTTGGACTATATAATATTCCACAGTTTGAATGGACCATAGTTCCTCCACTATTAATGGACATTTAGGTTGTTTCTGATTTTTACTATCATAAAAAGTTGCAGTGTGTATCTTTGTATCTTTAACTTTGCACCATGAGTTAGTATTTGTATAAAACAGATTCCTAGAAGTGGATTTATTGAGTCAAAGGGAGTGCACATTTAAAATGTACATAGATACTGACAAATCACCCTCCAAAAAGGCTGTAGATGCCTCCCACCAATATATGAAAGCCATTTGCTCATATGCTTGTCACTTACTGGATATTATAAATCCAAATTATTTTTCTTTTGTCATCTGATAGGTGAAAAATTGTACTTTGTTGTTTGAAGTTACATTTCTTGGTATATTAGTGAAATTGGTAGCATTTTTTATTTCCCAGGCTGTTAAGGACACCAATTCTGGGTCAGTCATCTGCTGTTTGATTTTTAAATAATGCTGTTTTTTTTTCTCCATTAAATAATTTGTCGAACATTTGTAGTGTCTAGGGTACCGTGCTAGGCACTGTGGCAGAATAATAATCTCTTATTTTTCAGTATGGCGCTTATTTACTAATATTCATTTTCCTACTTCTCAGAACCTTGGATTTACTGACTTGTACCAGGTATAACATTCTTTAGAAACTCTTGTGTGTTCTCTAAGTAACATAATAGCTAAATAATGGCTGTTGAGATATAAAACTTTACAAGTTCTTTCTCTGAAACAGTCTGTCTCAGGAATGTAATTATAACATTGAAAAATGTGATATTTAGGTTACTAAAATATATGTTGAAGCTTTATTTTAAATATTATTTGAAATTCAGCATTTTGATAAGTCTTTTCAATTATTGTGCTTTGTTACCTGTTGAAGTAGGAAATGAATGAGCTGTTTCAAATCAGCCTTATGGTCTGGCTAATCTACAGTGCATATATTGCACTGTAATTTATACATAACGCTGTTGGCTAGTTCCTGGAAACTCTTCAAAAGGGATCTTCAGGGGCGCCTGGGTGGCTCCGTCGGTTAAGTGACCAACTCTTGATTTCTGCTCAGATCATGATCTCAGGGTCCTGGGATGGAGGCCTGTGTTGGCTCCACACTCAGCAGGGAGTCTGCTTCCTCTCTCCCTCTGCCCCTCTCCCCACTCGCACACACACACTGTCTCTCTAAAATAAATAAAAGAAATCTTAAAAAAAAAAAAGGAAATCTTCAAACTTCACTTTTTCCTTTGTATTAGAAAAACCTACAGCTTCCTTTACTTGCCACATGATGGCAGTCTTGCATCTTAAATTAGGTGAAAGGCAGTCCACGTTAATAGAGGTTCAGATGTTCAGAATGCTGCCCAAGATCTAAACATTGGTCATTTTCAACCTGGAAGCTGTTTTTAAGGTTCATTTGCAAGGCAGCTTTTTGTAGCTTGGAATGTATTTTCCATGGAACAATGCTACAAATGGTGGGTAGGTTTCTAAATTGGCCTAACATATTTAACCTTAAGTCTCAATTGATTCTTTCACTTGTTTAAATATTTTAAAACTATTTTTAAAAAATTGTGGAAACTTTTACACATGAATTTTGTACTTATGGTTTTAAAAAATTTGTAATGTATCTGTATAAGAAAATATAAATTTTGTGTTTTAGCTTTTTTTATATCTTAATTTTCACATGTGCTTTCTTTCTCTAAATTTTTAGCTTCAGTTGTGGAAGGACAAAAGGGTATCATCCCTCGAGCTATCCAAGAAATATTTCAAAACATCTCTGAAAATCCTAGCATTGACTTTAGTATTAGAGTGTCTTATATAGAAGTATATAAGGAAGACCTAAGAGATCTTCTAGAATTGGAAACATCTATAAAGGATCTTCACATCCGAGAAGATGAAAAAGGCAACACAGGTAAAGTAACCTACTTAATTGATAGCCTTCATTAGCAAATATATGTGATTTAATTCAGTTTCTGGATATATTCCAAAGAATCTTTAAAACAGATATCGAAGCAAAATGCATTTGTTTTTACTTTAAAATTGAGTAGCTTTTTGATTACCAATATCTGTTAAATCACCCAGGTGAAGCATAGTTCAGACAGGTTGGTAAGATGAAGTTAGTAAGTTGTAATTCAAGGTACTTATTTTTTATAATTGCCCCCGCTCTGGGTTCATCTCCAGCGAGACTTTGAAATAGGCTGAATTAGTTTTCATGTTTTTTTTTTTTCCCCCAGATTTCCCCAGAGTGGGGATGGCTTCTTCCTTTGGTGTTTGTCCAAGTTGTTCCAGAATTCTCCTTTCTTCCTCTTTGATTTTGTCCCAGCACATCTATTGTCTCCTCTCTCTCTCTCTCTCTTTTTTTTTAATTTGGACAGTTTATGTGTTTGCTCCTCCATATTGACACTTACCTATCTTTTGTTGTGCTTCTCAAGGTCTGAATTTCTGTGCTAACAACCTGTTAATTTCATTAAATATCCAATTGTTTGGAAATGGGAGAAAGCTAGAATGGGTCAAAATACAAATATTTTGAAGAATAACACTTTCTGGGGCACCTGGGTGGCTCAATTGTTAAGGGTCTGCCTTCAGCTCAGGTCATGATCCCAGGGTCCTGGGATCGAGCCCCGCATCAGGCTCCCTGCTCCATGGGAAGCCTGCTTCTCCCTCTCCCACTCCCCCTGCTTGTGTTCCTGCTCTCACTATCTCTCTCTGTCAAAAAAAAAAAAAAAAACTTTAAAGAATAACACTTTCTGCTTCTCTGATTTAAAGGGTAATATGTTCAGCATAGAACACTTTGAAAACACAGGAAAGTTTAAGGAAGAAAGTTGAAGATCGTCTTTAATCGCAGAACCCAGAAAGAGCAACTTCTGTTTTTGGTGTTTCCTTCCAGATTTCTTTTTCTGTGCACATATAAATCTTTTTTAATATACTTAGAACCCTGCGTATAATATTGCATCTTATTTTTTCACTTAATATTTATATTGTGAGCATTTTCACACACCATTAAATACTTTCCAAACTTATGACTCAGGTCACGTGGTAATTTTTGTCTTCTGAATGTATTATACTTTTTAAAATTAATGTTCCATTATTGGACATTTAAGCTGTTTCTAGATTTTCACCATTATTAATAACACTGACTTGGGTGTGTTTCTCTCTTAGAAAAGATACTTAGGTAGAACCCTTTTTGGACATAAAGGAGTCACAGACTCCTTGAGGAAATTTCCTAACAGTTAGGAAAGGAAGATCACTCAGACTGCCTGCAGGGGGCAGTGAAGTTTATGACCTTATTGGCCCTGTTTTGGCAGCCCTGGCATTCCTGGATATTTGGAGAAATTGGTTTTTGTTTTGTTTTTTAGAAAGAAAGCAGACATGGTAGTTTATGGTCTTAGTAGATAGTTCAGTATAGTTTATCTTTTCTGGACAGAATTCAGGCCAATGTTTTGAGCTTCTGTATCGTATAAAATGTAATTATTGAATGTTTTTATCTTTGGTTAAGAAGATACAAAAATAACACATGTTTATTATAAAATAGTCAAATGCAGAAGTATACACTATCACTCCTGATAAACTTAATAGCTAATATCAATTCTGCAAAAGTTTTGGAAAGATGCAGCAAATTGTCTTAAGCCAAATTGCCGTATGTCTTATATAATATTCCACTCACAACCAAAGTGTATTTGTTTGACATATTTATTTAGATCCTCTGTGTGAAGCAATGGTTGGTATCCAACCCGGATGCTGCACCATGTATCACTGTGGAAGCTTTTTAAGAAATACTGACTTCTGGGCCCCACTTTTCAGAAATTCTGGTGAATTTGTCTGGATGGGGCCTGGGCCTTGCTACGTTCTCTTTTACAGAGTTTCCAGGTGATTTGCAGCTGGGTGTGAGGACCATAGATAGTGCTAAGCTGTAGCCTAACTGAAGAGTTTTATGAAAGTTATCCTTTGACTTACAGTTACATTGTCATATTTTATAATTGCTGCTATTTTAGCATTCCCTGTTTGTAGTGGAGGTACTTTAGAACTTTAAATGTACTAGGTTGTTAAAAAAGGTGTCATGTTGGAAATAATGAAAGCAAAATGATTATTTTTCAGGAAGACAGTGACATAACAGGATCTGAATAAAGAGGAAACATGACCTGTAATTCAAGCACAGAATCAGGAGCTTTACTGCTCTGATTCAAATCCCAAATCCACCTACTTCTTTTTGAAATATGTTTGAATATAAACAAATAATGTGGGCAGTAAGCTTTGGTTTATTTTCGGTTCTTATTCTGCTGTTCTTGAAATAGAAACTTTTTTTTTTTTAATTGCCATCACATTTGTTTACCTTGTACTCTGCTATTACGTAGGGCATACCTGTTTTTAAAATGAATAACCAATTTTATTTATACTGAAATTGTCATTTATCATTGGTCATGACCACATAATACCAAAAACCGTAAACCTAAGGATGGCTTGAATATTAACAAAACTCAAAAGACACTAATTTCTTTTAATTAATCTACTAATTCTTAATTAATTTAATTAATCTATTTTTAAAAATAAGTCTATTAAACTCTACAAGTCAAAATACTGGAATAAAGAGTTTTTCTTTTGTCAGTCATCTTAAAGAATTGAGTAGGACCCCAAAGAAACCAGATTGTTTAAAAAATATATATATCTATATTACATCTTTTAGAATGCAAATATCAAAATGAGTGCTATCTATTAAAATAGTTGCTTTGGGAGATTATCTAAAATTATTTAATGATATTGCTGACATCACTATTGTTTGGAATGCTATTGATTTTTTTCTTTTTAAGAACTTTTCTTAGCCTGGGCAGTTTAGCAAATATTAACTGTTGTGTGGTTAATGTAACTATACTGGGTTTTGATTAAAATTTGGTTTAAAAACTTGCTGTTGCTCTTTTAAGTGATTGTTGGGGCCAAAGAATGCCAGGTGGAGAGCACAGATGAGGTGATGAGTCTCCTGGAGATGGGGAATGCAGCCCGGCATACAGGTACCACCCAAATGAACGAGCACTCCAGTAGATCACATGCAATTTTTACAATCACTATTTGTCAAGTGGAGAAAAACATGGAGACCGGTGAAGACGGATCGTGGTACTCCCGTCGGCAGATTGTCTCAAAGTTCCACTTTGTGGACTTGGCTGGCTCCGAAAGAGTAACCAAAACAGGAAATACTGGTGAACGGTTCAAAGAATCCATTCAGATCAACAGTGGGCTGCTGGCTTTAGGCAACGTCATCAGCGCTCTTGGGGACCCCCGCCGGAAGAGTTCACATATTCCATATAGGGATGCGAAAATCACCCGGCTCCTGAAAGATTCCCTGGGAGGCAGTGCCAAGACTGTCATGATCACTTGTGTCAGCCCATCCTCCTCAGACTTTGATGAGTCCTTAAATTCCCTCAAATATGCCAACAGAGCCCGCAACATTAGAAACAAGCCCACCTTAAACTTCAGCCCCGAGTCAGACCGCATGGACGAAATGGAATTTGAAATCAAGTTGCTTCGAGAAGCTTTGCAAAGCCAACAGGCTAGCATCAGCCAAACCAGCCAGATCCATCAAGAGGAGACTCCTGATAAAAACAGGATCCATTCTCTTGAGGAGCAAGTAGCTCAGCTACAAGGAGAATGTCTGAGTTACCAGAATTGTGTAGAGGAAGCCTTTACCTTCCTGGTGGACTTAAAGGATGCTGTCAGACTGAACCAGAAGCAGCAACACAAACTGCAGGAGTGGTTGAACATGACTCAGGAGGTGAGGAAGGCGGTTTTCACCTCCTTCCGAGGGAGCCACGGCATTGGCAACCTGGAAGAAGGGCCTCAGCATGTTACGGTTCTCCAGCTGAAGCGAGAGCTGAAGAAATGCCAGGTACGTGCACGCCTTTTGTTAGTGACTTGTTGAAGGACTCCTTTTATTTGGGCAAGGGTCATTTTGGAATTTCAGAAGTTTTTCAGAAGGATTATGTGTAAAATCTCATTTGCCTTTGCTCAGTTTCTTCTTCCCCTTTCCTACTGCTTTGTCCTCTTAAGTCACACCCTTCTCAGCTCCTTCTCCTTTCTCTTTTAGTATCTTAACTGGTTATATTTATGAAGCAGAATCTTGCAGACCTGCTCATTAATTTAGAGGATGAAGAGAAACCCAATTTCAGAAACAAAATGAAGTATGTTAGTGAGTCTTTATTCCTCTTTGGGTCAGTGGTTCTTGAAGGGAAAAAAATACTTCATCCCTTGAGTGTGGAATGTTGATTTTTTGAACAAACAAATCATCTTATTTGACAGTACTTAAGGGACATAAGTACATTTATTCATATTATATATATGTATGTTGAGTTTAGAATTATGTTTCTCACTTTCCATTCAAACACAGTATGTGAAGATCTTATGTCACTGGGAAATCATGGAAAACAAGATATATCCAGTTCTCCTTACATGGTAGAGTCTGGTGAGCAAATGGATATTCTGCCAGTTTTTGAAAATAGGAAAACGTATAGTTAAAAACATAGCTTTCTAGTTAGAAATCTTTCCTCAATACCTTTCTATATGTATTAGAAAGAAACCTCTATTACAGCAGTTCTTGAACTTTTTGTTCACAAGGTTTCTTTACATTTTTAAAATTGAGGTCCCCTAAAGAGCTTTTGTTTATGGGGATTGTATCTATTGATATTTACCACATTAAAATTAAAACACAAAAATTTAAATGATTAACTCGCTCAAAGCTAACAATAATAACCTGATTACATGTTAAATAAAGTACTTTTTTTTTCCATGAAAGATAAC
The DNA here is from genome assembly GCF_004348235.1 of Phoca vitulina. NCBI lineage: Eukaryota > Metazoa > Chordata > Mammalia > Carnivora > Phocidae > Phoca > Phoca vitulina. The sequence goes on along the minus strand of NW_022589773.1, from coordinate 1,766,699 downwards.
TATTTTCCAAAACAAAAGAAGTTTAATAAGACTGGAACTGTTTCACACTTTACATGTGTCTGGCTTAATAGAAGACAGGTGGATTTTCGTATCTGCTTCAGCATTCAGTTTGTTGAATATGTTGTTGTAGTTGAAGTACGTGAAGATAATCCAGCTTCACATAGATTTGTAGTTGGAAGGGAGGAATCTTTTCATGGCTTTTTCAGATAATTATGGATGTTCGTCTTTGCTATTACACCAAAACTCAACCAGTAGAGATTTCCTCAAGGTTACTTGCCATGTAGAATTTGAAACTGTCTTTGTTATATTAATATTTATACCTTAAAATTCATTGATCTATATGTTGTACTTTGAATGGATCTTTCATCACATGATTCTGAATTGTCACTTATTGGTCATTTGGAAAATACTTGTTTCCTAAATTATGCAGATCTTCTAAATGTTGACACATATCATTAGACAGTGTCAAATAATTACATTCACTAATCTTACCCACTGATCTTACCAGCAAGGTCTTTAAGTATTGGAAGCTGTCAAACTCATAGCAGAAATGTTTTCCAAAATTCTAATTTTTGCATGAAACTTGAATTTTATCATTTGCAACAAATATTGTTGTTTTCCTTGAAATGATGGTTTTCATTTTTGAGAAAATGTTTGTCACAGTCCCGGGTGTGAGTAACCATAGTTGATCTGTCATATTTTAGAATAAAAATAGTTCCCCATGAAAAATGTGGCTAGTTCAGCTTGCAACTCAGTTGCACAAAATTTTTTCCCTATAGATAACCATCACCCTTCATTATACAGCAGAGCTACCATTGGAATACCTCCCATTTTGTCACATGGGATACTAAAAGTACTCATATGTTGAAATAAATAAATAAAATAATTTTTATTGCTTCATCAAGATATTCTTTTTTCTTTTTAAAAGATTTTATTTATTTGACAGAGAGAGACACAGCAAGAGACGGAACACAAGTAGGGGGAGTGGGAGAGGGAGAAGCAGGCTTCCCGCCAAGCAGGGAGCCCGATGTGGGACTTGATCCCAGGACCCTGGGATCATGACCTGAGCTGAAGGCAGACGCTTAACCGACTGAGCCACCCAGGAGCCCCTTCTTTTTCTTTTTAAAGAATTTATTTGTTTATTTGAGAGCACAAGAGCACAAGCAGGGGGAGAGGCAGAGGGAGAGAGAGAAGCAAGCTCCCCACTGAGCAGGGAGCCCGATGCGGGGCTCGATCCCAGGACCCTGGGATCATGAACCTGAGCTGAAGGCAGACGCTTAACCGACTAAGCCACCCAGGCGCCCCCATCAAGATATTCTTAAGTGAAGCTGGCATTTGTTTGTATTGTGAGTGCGTGGCAGTGAGGAATACAGTGACTCCTAGGACTGTCTGGTGACACTTCCTTTTTTCACGCTAGGAGCCAGCAGTTTTACCCACCCTTATGTACCATCAGTGCAAATGTCAACATGGTAAACAGGGCAAATATTGTTTTAGTATTATTAGGAAAACAGTTTTGATCTCCTGGATACCCTGAAAGGACCTAAGGGATACGCCAAAAGGGTCTTTACTGAAACGCTATGATCACTGCTGTTCTATCTCAGAGCTTCTGATATTTAAATATAAGCATTTAAAGTAATACTTCTAAAATCATGGATTTTTTTGAAAGCAGGAAGTCTGCCCTACCTTCTTCGTAGATAGAGCAGGTCTGGCCCTTCCTCCTTGGTGTAAGAAGCTGGCAGAACGGGGAGTAAGGTTGATGGGAAGCTTGAACTTTGGGATGCTGTAGGAGCTGGCAGTAGACAGTGCCTTTCCTTCCTGCTCCTAAGGTGGCTGAAAGTGGAACCTCATAAAACCCCCTGGTTGAGGATGGGGAGTGGATAGTAACTTTTTCTCTCCATCTGTTGGAAACTCTGAATTAAACTTGCTCTAGATGATGGATTCTAGATTAAGACTTCCCAAAGATATTAACAGTCTTGGTGAAAAAGGGTATCATTCATGAGCAGATGGTTTTCGAGGATGCTGGCTAGACTGCAGAAATCCCAAGACTTCTCAGGACTTTGAAAGTGCTAGTGTATGTTATTAATCTCAAAGTGAGAGAAAGAACGTTCAGTATTTCCAAATTAAAAAAAAAAATGGATTCCTTCTTTTTGGTCTGCAGTCTTGCAGGACTAGTAATCTTGGATACCACTAAGTAGCAAATCGAGAAATACAGCTGTCATTCCTCACCCCGTATGTCTCTTTAAAAAGTTGTTTTTTAAACTTTCTTTTCTGTTCTTCTTTTCTGTGAGAGACAGAATAACATAATAGTTAAGAACGTGTATACCAAACCCCCAAGATTCGAATCCCGACTCCTCTGCTTACTCGCTCTGTGACCTTGGGCGAATACTTCACCTTTCTGTGCTTCGGTTTCCCCATCTGTAAAATAGAAACAATACTAACAAGCACCTTGTAGGGTTGCTGTGAAGATTATTAAAGCACTAGTTCCCATAAAGCGCTGAGAGGGATGCCTGGCCAGGAGTAAGGCTCCATAAAGGTCAGGTCATTATTGTCTCCCCATTTATTTTTCACCTGCCTGGGCCGACGTTACGTAGCAGCGGCAGCTAAGTGATTGGACTTAGTAGTGGTACGTAGGGCCACATGCCAGGAATTACTGTGAAGGCCACTTGATAAACTCTGTGCAGGGAGATAGCAGCTCTGTGCAGGGAGAGGCGTGGATGTTCTTTTCGTTCAGCCCTGCTTCCTCGAGCCTATTACACAAGCAGGTAAGTACTTTAAAAAAAAAACTCCTAATCAAGATGAGATGTGGGCCATCTTGCAGGTAGAATTACTGCCAGACTGTTGCTAGGGAAGTAAGGGTCACTTCGAAGTTACCATATTCTTCTTTTTAGACGCCGTCAGGTTGTGTCGGAAGCCTTGGTTTTTGCTATTAGTCAATTATTGGAACACTCCATCCCCTAATAAATACCTCTTAAAGGACTCCATTGCCTTTCTATTCCAAATTTTGAGTACAAGAACAGTATGTGAACATGAGTTTACTCAACAGTTAAACACTTTTAAATAAATAATAAATAACTGTAGTTTATAAAGCATATGTAAAAATAATTGAGTATGCAGTACTGGGAGACAAACTACATTTTAAAAAAAAATTTTATTTTAGAGACCGGGGGGCAGCGAGGGAGGGAGAAAGAGAATCTCCAGCAGAGTCCCCGCTGAGTGCAGAGCCTGACTCGGGGCTCAGTCTCACAACCCTGAAATCATGACCTGAGCCGAAACCAAGAGCCAGATGTTTAACCGACTGAGCCACCCAGGCGTCCAAGACAATTACACTTTAAGCTCAAATGCACAATTAATTTTACCATAAGAGGATATTAGCCAATGAGAATTAGTTATATCTTATTTTATGAAAGAAGTCACATAGGTCCTATAAACATACAGTGTCATAAGGACCATCAGGGTCATCCGTCCTTTCCTTATTTGGTCATTTGAGGATCCCAAGCGGAGAAAAGAAGGGCCTTGCCCTAAGTGCTACTATGAGGCCGTGACAAAATCCAGGCAGGCCTCCATCTGTGGGTTCTCCGTGCTGGGGCCCATCTACCCCGATGCCTTCGCCTGAGAAGTCACATACATACTCTTTCTGTGAATTAAATCTTATGTAAAGTGAACACTGGTTTTTGCAAATCAGCTACTTGTTCTTTTCCTGTAGATTAGTAGAAAGAGCATGAGCTTTAGATCCAGATAGGCCCTGGGGTAGAAGATCAGGAGTTGGGTTTATCCACTGTGTCATCTTGGGGAGAGGTTTTAATCTCTTAGTTTCTTCATGAAAAAGGAACCCTGTCTATTCAGTGAGATATTTTTAAAATGTCAAGTCACTATCTAGCATAGAATAGACTCTTGACAAATGTTAAATTTCTTTCTGTTTATTTAATTTAAAAATTGTTTTAAAGTATTATTTGCATATCCCAAGTTTATTTGAAAACAGGCATAATTCACTAGAAATTAAGAAAACTCTTTGTTTAACCATATTTTTAGACATCTTCAAAATATCTCTTCGTAGTGAAAGTGCATAAAATTAGCAAATATTCTTTATTTGGAAATCCAAATGCATTCTTAACTCTGTGGGTCAGTTTGGAAAATGTGACCTCTGATTTTTAAAAACCCACATTAAAAATCTCATGGCAATTCTAGCAAACTTGTAAAAAATCTTACTGAGTGTACTCTAGAAACTGAGTAACTTTTTTGTTTTAAAATAAAACCAGGAAAAATTTTTCTATATAGTAATTAATTCTTAGGTTGTAGCCATGATAGGTCCTCGACATTAGAGAACAGAAAAAAGTTGAAAGTGAATGGGATAAGAAAAATTTCAAGAGACATCATCAAACCATCAATAAATCCCAGTTTTCATGGTATTTTCTGGGCTCTCTTGAGTATTTTCCATGATGAATCTCTTGTGCTTTCTTTCCCTCCTCCCAGTGTGCACTGGCTGCTGATGAAGTTGTATTTAATCAGAGAGAACTGGAGGTGAAGGAGCTAAAGAATCAAGTGCAAATGATGGTCCAGGAAAACAAAGGCCACGTGGTATCTTTGAAAGAAGCACAGAAAGTGAATAGATTGCAGGTAGAGTTTCTTAACGTATCTAGTGCTGTAGATTTAGTTGAAATAGTACTTCACTAAACAGTAGCACTTTATTTTATTTATTTATTTATTTATTTATTTATTTATTTATTTTTAAAGATTTTACTTATTTGACAGAGAGACACAGCCAGAGAGGGAACACAAACAGGGGGAGTGGGAGAGGGAGAGGGAGAAGCAGGCTTCCCGCAGAGCAGGGAGCCCGATGCAGGGCTCCATCCCAGGACCCTGGGATCATGACCTGAGCCAAAGGCAGATGCTTAACCATCTGAGCCACCCAGGCGCCCCTCTAGAATAATTTCAAAACATAAAACATATACAAAACAGAAGGTACTGTGCAGTGATAGATCGCAAAGAGAGCAGCTGGGTAACCACCACCAGGTCAAGAAATAGTAAACTTTTGAGGCATCTAGGTGGCTCGGTCTATTGAGCGTCTGGCTTCTGATTTTGGCTGGGATTGTGATCTTGGGCTTGTGGGATCTAGTCCCGTGTAGGGCTCCGTGCTCGGCTCCGTGCTCAGTGGGGAGTTTGCTGAGATTCTCTCTCTCTCCCTCTCTGTAAAATAAATACTATATGATTTCATTCATAGGTGGAATTTAGGAAACAAAACAAATGAGCATAGGGGAAAAAAGAATGAGAGACGCAAACCAAGAAAACAGACTCTTAACTATAGAAAACAAACTGATGGTTACCAGAGAGGAGGGGGGTGGGAGGATGGGTTAGACAGGTGGTGGGGACTAACTTGCTGGGATGAGCACCGGGTGTTGTATGAAAGTGTTGAATCACTATATTGTATACCTGAAACTAATATTACACTGTATGTTAACTAACTGGAATTTAAATAAAAACTTAAAAAATAATTAAAAAAAAAAAGAAATAGTAAACTGTCGGCCCCTCAAAAGTCCTTGGTTCGTCCGGCTCAGAGAGAGTCACTTTCCTTACCTCATAGTAATGCTTTCCCTACTTTGCTTTGTGGTTTTACTATGTATCCCTGAACACTACAGTTTACATTTTGGATTTTTGTAAATTTAATCATTCAGTATATATATTCTTTAGTATCTAGTTGCTTTTATTGAATGTTTTTTTGTTCTAATTCATCCACAATGTAACTGTAGTTTGTTACAGTTTATAGCTATATAGGATTTCATTGTATGAATATATTGCAATTAATTTTTCTATTCTACTGTTGAAGGACTTTTTTGGTGATGGACATTTTCTTTTTTTTTTTTTTTTAAAGATTTTATTTACTTGAGAGTGAGAGAGAGAGAGCACACGCATGAGTGGGGGGAGAGGCCAAGGAGAGGGAGAGAGAATCTTAGGCCGACTCTGCACTGAGTGCAGAGCCTAAGGTGTGGCTGGATCTCACGACCCTGAGATCATGACCTGAGCTGTAATCAAGAGTTGGACACTTAACCGACTAAACTACCCAGGCTCCCCTTCACATCTATATTTTTACTTATTCTTGGGGTCTTTTTGTTATACCAGTAATTTGGAGGGATGTTATAATCTCCTGCTATGATTTTGGATTTGTCTTCCTTATTCTCCATGAAGTAGTGACAATTTTTGCGTTATACATATTGAAGCTGTGTTATTAAGTACATAGAAATGCATGATTGTTACAGCATCCTGGTGAATTCACCTTTTTAATATTTTTTACCTCTTCTAATGGTTTTTGCCTTAAAGTCTGTTTGGGTATTCACATAGCCCTACCAGCTTTCTTTTGGTTAATATTACATGGTGTCTCTTTCTCCAATTTTTGTGTGTCTATTTTAGTTGTGTTTCTTGGTAAGCAGCAAGTTAGATAATTTTATAATCCTCTCTGATGAATTATAATCTTTTAATTGGATTACTTAGTTTATTTAGGAATGTAATATAATTACTCTTATATTTTGGTTATAATCCCACCGTTGTCCTTTTACTTATCCTGCTCTATGTTCTTTTTCTCTCTTTTCTTATCTTCTTTAGGATTAATTGTGTATTTTTAATTTTTCAATTTTTACTTCATTAGCTTAGGTATTATACTTTTACTCTTTATGGTTTTGGTGGTTATCCTGGAGAGTATACCATACACTCTTGATTTAATAAAGTCTAATATTATTGATATTTTTACCCTTTCCCAGACAGTATAAAGACTCCAATATATGCCATTGGCATATATTTTAATTATCTGGATATGTGAATTTTTAATAAGGTTGCCTTTTTATTTTTTTATTTTTTTGGTTTTTTGTTTTTTTTTTAAAGATTTTATTTATTTGAGAGAGAGAGAGTGAGAGAGAGAGCATGAGAGGGGGGAGGGTCAGAGGGAGAAGCAGACTCCCCGCTGAGCAGGGAGCCCGATGTGGGACTCGATCCTGGGACTCGAGGATCACGACCTGAGCTGAAGGCAGTCGCTTAACCAACTGAGCCACCCAGGCGCCCAAGGTTGCCTTTTTATAGCTTAGCATTAGCATGATGAAACTTTAGCGGTTTTTTTTTCCCTATTTAAGCATTGTAGTACATGTGAAGTATTAAGATGAATGACAGTTTCTTGTTTATATAATTTTGTGTTGATAAAACAAAGATTGATGTTAGAGCTTGCTGGATTGGATATACTTGAAAAACTTTCTTTAGAGGATACATAGAGGATACATAGAAAGCTAAGCCACAGGCGTGCGCGCGCACACACACACACACACACACACTCTCTCTTTGACACACACACACACACACACACACTGACTCCTGATACACAATTTGTTCAGCTTTTGATTTCCAAGTTCCTCTTTCTCCCAGGACTATCAGTTACCTATCTTTTATCTCTTTGTGCTTTGGCTTTCTTTGCACTGAGGAAAGGCTCTCACTTCACTGTACCTGTGACCAGCTCATCTCCTTTGGTGCCACCTCTGCCATTTGCAATTCATTCTCCACTTTGCAACTTTCTTCTTTCTTGTTACTGCTTGGATTTCCCTCAGAAAGGCCAACCATTTATAAAGATCAACGAATCAGAGTGCTTCAGGATGGCAAACCAACCAATCACAGTGTGCGGGACATTTTCTTTGAATATTTAACTCTTCAGGCTCTGTTTATTGTTGCTTCCTTTTCAAAAGTTTTTACCCTTCAGAGTGATCCTAGATGCTGGTGAACAGAAGACTAATCTGTGGAGAAATGAGGTTTTACGGTACTGTTAAGGTAGTTGTGGTTTGGGGCAATGTACAATTTATCTTTAACCATTACACACATATGGAGGTTCTCTATTTTAAAAATGTTCATCTCTCTTTTACAAAGAATGAAAAAATAATAGAACAACAACTTCTTGTGGATCAACTGAGCGAGGAACTATCAAAACTTAACCTGTCAATGACCTCTTCAGCTACGGAACCTTGTGGAGATGGGCCAGATGCCAGGACAGCCACAAAGAGGCCGTGTACTGTACCATTTGATACTCGTCTGGGGCATTATATTTATATCCCAGCCAGACCCGGTTCCAGGAAGGTAATGTCGACACACTGATCTCTTTCTGATTTTGGGATTTAAAAAATATTCTGTATAATATCACAGTGTATTTGTATGGTCTCAGCAGGGTTTTTTTCTGTTTGATTTCATGGACTTTTATGCATATTCTTTCTTTTTCCATCATGCTTCTTTTAAATAATAAATTAATAAATAGGAGAATGTATAGTTATATTTGGAAGGAATAGTTGAAGATGATGTCTGTATTCACCGAGGAGAAAAAGCTATCCTTTGCCATCATATTTTCAAACGTGCTTTAGTCTGATATCTTGCATGAATTTTTTTCTTTCTTTAACCACACCAAGGTTGAGAGGAGATTGGAGGGTATTTATTTTGATTTATTTGGCCTGTTTTATTATTTTCAAAATGATATTTATCTATTACTCGATATGCCAAGCTGACATAATCAAGACTATGAAGATCAATACGAAGTTTCATTTTAATTTTTGTTGATAAATATGTGTGTGGGTGGTAAATACATGCACACAGATTTTTCTTGAAAAACAAGGAATCTCAGGACGCCTGGGTGGCTCAGTTGGTTAAGTGTCTGCCTTCAGCTCAGGTCATGATCCTGGGGTCCTGGGATCGAGTCCCACGTTGGGCTCCCTGCTCAGTGGGGAGTCTGCTTCTCCCTCTGCCACTCCCCCTGTTTGTGCTCTCTCTCTCTGACAAATAAATAAATAAATAAAATCTTTAAAAAAGAAAAAGAAAAACAAGGTATCTCTATTGGAATGGAAATCTCTAATGGAAAAGACTAAGTAGCAGATTCATGAATTTTGGTTTCGATTTATTAATTTTATGAAGGGAAATGAGTTGTTTGAGGTCTCTGTGATGGTTACAGTTAAAGGGATGAGCAATAGGAGAGGGGTCCGAGGCTGCGCCGTGTGGGAGGCTTGGGTGTGAACACCAGCTCTGTGCATAGGCCTATACGTATGCCTAAACCCGTGTGGGCTCCAGGGTCCCTATCTGTCAGACTGGGGGAGACATTGTCGGGCGTGTGGAGGATTTACCTGAGATGAGGAATCTGAAACTGCCTGGCACACGGCGTCTCCGGCACATGCGCGTGGGGTGCCTCTACTGTGTCCCAGGCTCGGTGCCTCAGAGCGAGTAACACAGATGCTCCCTTACCCGTGTGGCTTTCAATCCTAAGCGGTTGGGTTTTACCATTTAAATCACTGTTATTATCAATCTCAGCTTTACTTTGTAGAGTTATTGACATGTTCCTTATGGTTGAATACATGGTAAATTTTCATGGAACATGACAAAAGCGTTCAAATTTGATAACTCTTAATTCAACTTTATGATTATATATCTTCTATATTTAATTTATTTACTGTTGGCTCGTAATGTGAAAGAATTTTCTGTTTCTTCTATTCTTTTATTTTTTAAAAATAACATCTGGGGTTTTTTCCCCCCACTGATTACAAAAGTCATACATATTTATACTTTCAGTCTCTCTTTTTCTTTTTTACTAGACATTCACACACACGTACACTCTTTGAGGAGATAGAGCTCTGTGGGCTCTTGAAAAAGGTTAGGCCCTTAGGGGTTCTTACCTCTAGCTGTTTGATTAGGCTTGAAACAGACATGACTGGAATAACGACTTTTGTGGTTATTGTTTCAAATAAGCAAATCCTTAGTTTTGTTTTGTTTTTTAAATTTTCCTTCTACCCCAAAAGAGCCCTGCTAGCCAGTAAAAGGAGAGGAAAGGAAGAAGATGTAAAAGTCATAGAATCAGCAGTTTTGAGGGTTCTCTTGTTCCTACCATGTGTCCAGGAATCCAGGCCACCTCTCTTGTTTGGACTGGTTGCTGCAGCCGACATGAGAAGGCTGGCTTGCATGGGAAGACACGTTGTATGGCCAGCCTTGTCCTACTTACTGCTCATCGTAAGAGTGAGGCGAGGGTTTCGTACTGAATACCCTACCTAACCAAATTACACCACAGAGGACATCTGAAATGCCATTTCATTTTCTCCCTGGAGTTTTGCCTCCTTGGCAGAGGTCTAGCTGATGTTTTCTAGCTCTGCTAATTTCTTTTAGAGTTCATTAGCTCTAATATTTTCTTGAAGTGCAAATAGTCTGCATTTCTTATGAGGAAATATTTCTGTTTTCTTCATTGGAAATATTTGTTTTTTTTTTTAGGAAATATTTCTTATATGCTTGTTTATACATATTGGAGGGAAAGAGCAAAAAGCTCTTATTTAATTTTAAAAGTATTATTTGTTATATTTATGCATGTACTTTCATTACTGGCTTTTCTCAATATATCATGAACATTTGACAGTCACTAAATATTTTATAACATCATGATTTTTAATAGCTGAATAATATTTATCCTGGGGGCATACAATTGTGTACTTTTTCCTATTGTTACACATTTGTTTTCAACTATCTCTTAACCTGAAAAGTTAAACACCAAAATGGAATTATAGGACATATCTACTTATGCAGAATTCCTAAAGAAATTGCCCCTCACAACTAAATAGTATACAGGTAAATAAAAGAAAAAGTTTCCACATTATTTATCAAATTAATAGGAAAAAAGAGAAAAAAACTCCTCTGTCTCAGTAGATATCAAAAACTCATCTGATGAAATGTAAAACTGAATCTTGATTTAAACTTATATAAAAAGGTATAACAGATTTCTACTTTCTTAACATGGTAAATATGATATACTTGAAGCCAAGAGCCAGTATTATACATACTAAGGGCATTTTGGAAAGAAAAAAATTACAGAGGTGGTCCCAGTCAATGCTTAGGTATAATATAATATCAAAATGCTGATGAAAATCTGCCATGTTTCATTGATTGTAAGACTCACATTTTTTTCACATTTTATCATCTTTGATGGCAGGGTATGTTTTATAATTGATGGCATGTCATGGTTTGACAGCTTTTTTTCTTGATGGAATAAAAATAATGGTGTGTCTTACAGTTGATAGCATTTCAGATTTGATGAAATTTGATATAAAACAGAAATAAAAGCAATAGGTAACTAATACACTTTTTTTTAAAGATTTTATTTATTTGTCAGAGAAAGAGAGAGAAAGAGAGCACAAGCGGGGGGAGTGGCAAGCAGAGGGAGAAGCAGGGAGCCTGTCCCGGGGATCGATCCCAGGACCCTGGGATCATGACCTGAGCTGAAGGCAGACGCTTAACCGACTGAGCCACCCAGGCATCCCTAATATCACTTTCAGTACTTCACATAATTGTATGCTAAGAAAACCAACCAAAGTATTCTTTTTTTTTTTTTTAAAGATTTTATTTATGTATTTGACAGAGAGACACAGCGAGAGAGGGAACACAAGCAGGGGGAGTGGGAAAGGGAGAAGCAGGCCTCCTGCCGAGCAGGGAGCCCAATGCGGGATCGATCCCAGGACCCTGGGATCATGACCTGAGCCGAAGGCAGACACTTAATGACTGAGCCACCCAGGCGCCCCTAGATAAATACTTCTTTTTTTTTTTTTTTTTAAGATTTTATTTATTTATTTGAGAGAGAGAATGAGATAGAGAGAGAGCATGAGAGGGGGGAGGGTCAGAGGGAGAAGCAGACTACCTGCTGAGCAGGGAGCCCGAAGCAGGACTCGATTCCGGGACTCCAGGATCATGACCTGAGCCGAAGGCAGTCGCTTAACCAACTGAGCCACCCAGGCACCCTAGATAAATACTTCTTGAGTTGGTTCTTCTGTAAGTAATTCCCCTCCTCACTCCCTCATACCCCAGGATAGGGAGTCTGCCTAGAAAACTTTACTCTGCCTCCATCGTGGTAACCGATATGACAGATGGTCTTACTAGGTGGCCAACTGTGGAGCCATGAAAATCAGATATCAAGGAATCTTTAGTATCAGGCAGGCTTTTCTGGGAGGGATTATGTGAGAGACCTACATCACTTGAATCTTGTCACCCCATGTGTTATACATATTCCACTATATGTTAAAATTTTAATAGCTTGTAATGATTTCTAGTAATAAATTGAATGCTTCCTCTAATATTTTATTTACCTTTTTAAAAAACTCTGGTTACAAAGAGGTGGTGAAAAAGGAAATATTTGGTAACTAAAACTAGAATAAATGTATAAAGGCAGTTTCTAATTTTTGTTGTTGTTTTCCAAGGTCATTTTTTAAGAAGATTTATTTTTTATTATTTTAGAGAGAGAGCACATGAGCAAGCATGGGTTAGGGGCAGAGGAAGAGGGAGAGAAAGAATCTCCAGCAGACTCCCCGCTGAGTGCAGAGCCCGATGTGGGGCTCGGTCCCACGACCCTGAGATCATGACCTGAGCCAAAATCAAGAGTCGGATGCTTAACTGACTGCACCACCCACACGCCCCTCCAAGGTCATTTTTTGAGAGCTTAAGGTGCCTTGCCAATAGAAGCACATTATAATGTAGAAAGTTCCCAGGCTAGCCCATGAAAATCTATTTATCCATGATACATATGAACTATGTCACTTAGAGCATTAAGTCAGCTATCCCTAACCACCACTGGAAAGGTGTGAGTAAATGCATTTGGATTTCCTGCAGGGTAGTACACAACGTGTCATTGCCACTTGTCGCACCGTGTGCGGGTTTCACATTGGCTGGGGCGTGCCTGCGCTATGTTTAGGAGCTGTGATCTTCTCACTCCTGCCTCTCTTTGGTTTCATTTTTGAATACTATTTTCCATGAAGGTATAATTGAAGATAGAGAACTTTCTAGAAGGAGTAAGAGCTGTGTAGATTCTAAAAGATGTATGTGTCCATGGGGCACAACGGCATTGTGAAATTTATTTTGACTTTTGCATATTTTCAGTAATTGGCTGTTTTAAGTGTAACTATCTAAATGTCTCTTTAAAGACATTTTGAGTAATAGGATAAAAATAAACGTTAAAAAAATCACTTTTTTTGTTGGGTGGTCGCTTGTAAGGTCTACACAAGTCCTTCTGTGTACTCTCTGGATCGAGTAGTTGCTGGATTTCGAACACGAAGTCAGATGCTGCTGGGTCACATAGAAGAACAAGATGAAGTCCTCCACTGCCAATTTTCTGACAACAGTGATGACGAAGAATCTGAAGGCCAAGAGAAATCTGAAATTAGGTATGTTAAATATTGACTGATTTAATAAACATGTGATGCAATAAACATATATAGATGTAGGGCTTTTTTTCATTAACATGTATCTTTACCACTTAATATAAGAGTAAGTAGTTTTTGCTAAATGCACTGTCTGCTAATGTGTTATGAAAAAAAAATTGAACAAAGTTATCAGTCTTAAAATTGAAAAATAATATTGCATTTAGGGCTTTTATAGTTGTTGGATTTTAATTTTCAGAGAGAGTGTTTTTGGATTTCTTGATTTTGCTGCCACAGTGGGCAACAAACATAAATTTTCCACTGAGTTCATCTTGGGGGAGATATCCTTTTATTTTGAGGAATATTAGTAAAATTCTGTTTATATAATTAATAATTTGGGGTTTTTTTTAATTGAATTTAATTTTATTATGTTATGTTAGTCACCATACAATACATCATTAGTTTTTGATGTAATGATCCATGGATTCATTGTTTTCGTATAACACCCAGTGCTCCATGCAGTAATTTTTTTAACATTACTGTCCGTTTTGGGGAACTAATTTGAGGGCAGAGGAGAAAATGCTAACAGACAAGTTACCTTTGATCCTGATGTTTTTTTTTTAGATGTAGAAGTCGCTCATGGATTCAAAAGCCAGGCTCTGTTTGTTCTCTTGTTGAATTGAATGATATTCAGGATCAAACACAAAAGTCAAGTTTGGGGAATGAAGGTACATAGACTTTCTCAAGTAATTTAGATTTAATGTTTATGACACTTCTCTTTTTCTTTAGTCAATAATTTAAGAAGCATCTAGGAATTCTCGAAGATGGGAACTTGGTAGGAGTGCTTTCCTGGTTGGTAGAACTTCATGTTCTCTGTTCTACCTCTAATTTTTCACTCTCCCTTTTTTTGGTTTTTTTTTTTTTTTTTTTTAGATTTTATTTATTTATTTGTCAGAGAGTGAGAAAGAGCAAAAGCAGGGGAGTGGCTGGCAGAGGGAGAAGGAGAAGCAGACTCCCTGCTGAGCAGGGAGCCTGCTGCGGGGCTCGATCCCAGGACCCTGGGATCATGACATGAGCCGAAGGCAGACGCTTAACCGACTGAGCCACCCAGGTGTCCCTCATTCTCTACTCCTTAATAAAAAAATTTTCCCAACAATCAGTCCTGGCTAGACTTATAGGCTAAATGTCTCAGAGTGGGGATCTTGTAGCCAGACTTGAGTTGATATTTGCATTGTACTCTTGACTACTTTAAAATACATTTTAATTAATTTACTAGGGACACCTGGGTGGCTCAGTCAGTTAAGCATCTGACTTCGGCTCAGGTCATGATCCCAGGGTCCTGGGATCGATCCCGCGTTGGGCTCCCTGCTCAGCAGGGAGTCTGCTTCTCCCTCACCTCTGCCCCTCCTCCCTGTTTGTGTGCTCTCGCTCTCTCTCAAATAAATAAATAAAATCTTTTTTAAAAAAAGTAATTTACGAGGTGTCTACTGCTTCAAGGGCTCACCTGCCTACCAGTAGTGATGCATGCCACGTTAGAGCCAAATTAGTCTGCTGAGTGCTCATAATGTTCTAGTGTACAACGGATGAGAATTTTTATTATCAAAAAACAGCATCAAAATGTTTGTGTTGCCAAAACTATGGTGATTTTTAACTCATTTCTCTTGGCCTATGAGTGGTCAAAACATAAAAAGAAAGAGCATAGGGAATATCAATCACATGATAGATAAGTCCTACACTATGAAAATAGAGAGTATCTTATCTTTTAGAGAGCCTATGCATGTAATATTAAAAAAAATTGACTATACCACAAATAAAACACATTTTAAAATGTATAAATAGTATAGATAGTGTTATAAATGTATAAATAGTGCCTACTCAAGTAGCCATCCTTGAACTGTTTGGTACTGGTCTACAACCAGGTAAGAAACTTATGCCAGGGACGCCTGGGTGGCTCAGTCGGTTAAGCGGCTGCCTTCGGCTCGGGTCGTGATCCCAGTGTCCTGGGATCGAGTCCCGCATTGGGCTCCTTGCTCGGCAGGGAGCCTGCTTCTCCCTCTGCCTGCAGCTCCCCCTACTTATACTCTCGCTCACTCTCTCTCACCCACACTCTCTCTCTCTAACAAATAAATAAATAAAATCTTTTTAAAAAAAAAAAAAAGAAACTTATGCCAGAATGTAACTCTGTACACTAACCTCTTCACTGAGGAAGTCTTGCTGTGAAAAAAAAAAACAAAAAGTTAGTTGAATTAAAACAGTGACATAGTTGACTTACATTCCAATAGCCAGCAGTGCTGGACTACACTTTGAGTAGTCTGCTATAGACCACATTCTCGGATTACAATAAATGTAGAAGTTAATGGGAAAAAATTTCAACCCTCTACCCACCCTGGAGATTTTATACCTTTTTAAAAAATAACTCAGGTTAAAGAAACACTCAAATCACATATCTAAGGGCAGTGAAATACTATGTATCAGAACCTACAGGATATGACTAAAGCTCACCATAAGCTAGAAAATTAAAGTCCCAATTGCCATGTATTTTTTCCTTTCTGTTTGTCTCTTCCTCTGCTACCTCTAGACTGTTTCTCTGTCTGCTTCTCTTATTTAACTTCACTGCTGTTGAATACTTTATAAGCAGGTAGTTTCATTTCTCAGTTTTGCTTCTTTTTCTTTAAAGATTTAAAGATTGAATGTCTCCAGGAGAGTCAAGATACGAATTTGCAAAAATTAAGGAATTCAGAACTCATACTTACTGAAGCTAAACAAAAGATGAGAGAACTTACAATTAACATCAAGATGAAGGAAGATCTAATTAAAGAATTAATAAAAACAGGTAATACTGTCCTGTGAACCAGCTTATATGAGAAAGAAAAGCTTCTAAAATTGCTTCTGATGTTGTAACATTTATTTTAGCTTTTGACACTGAGCTCTGTCCACTGTAGTTTGGAACTTGGTATAACAAGGTGTGTTTCACAGCCAATAGGTGGAGGTTAGTTATCAGAAGAACTTTGTTACATTGGGATTTCATCTATGAATGGTTCTGCCACTGTGAACCCTGTGTTGTGCTGAAAGTCTAGGGGCACTTTTATGCCACTTTTTAAGAAACATTACACTAGCTATCTGGGAATAGGTCAGATATTTTTCTAACTCATTTTAATATTATTAGTCCTCATTCTTTTGGGTAGTTTGTTTTCAACATTAATAAACTTTATATCTCAAATGTAGATCCTTTTTATTTCTCTAAAGATGTAAGGATTTATCCTTGAGAGCTACTCTCTTAGTGAGCTGAGCTTTTAGCTCTTCCCCTTAGTTTCAAATTCTGCCTGGTTGGGCTTATACACCACATCCTCTCCTCACCCTTAGCTACATTTTTAGGCTTGTCTTGAGAAGCATGTCTCAGGCTTTTGGGGGTTTTGCCCCTTATAGACTCAAAGTGTGAGCTTTGACTACTTTGAAATTCAGTAAGGAATTGAAGGGATAATAGACCGTAGCATTTCTTATTCTCACCTCCAGTGAAACATGGGTCACATTTAAGGGAACTGAAGGAAATATTACCTTCTTTTTCTTTAAGCCCAAGGCTATAATCATGCTCAGATTACATGAATGTTGGTGGCTCCCAGCTCCTCTGCCAGCAAGGGGCACTCTGCCTTCCCGCCTCCTTCCTCTTTCTGGCAAGCTTGCTTTCTGGCTGGCTGTCCTCTTTTCTCACCCTCCTCTCCCTAACTGCTGTCCCAAAGCATTTCCCTTCCTCAGTCCTAGTGATGAATGTGCTGTGCATCATTCCAGCTCCGGGTGTCCCAGATGTTTAATTGAGCTTGACCATGCTACTCCTTCACAGGCAGGATTGATGCCAGTAAATCTCTCTCAGGAGTGTCTAGGAACTGATTTAGGGGTTTAAATAGCTTCTCCATCAGGGATACTGCCTGTGGAAGTTAAGGCTATGTGCCCCTCTGGAACAAATGATTTTCTTTTCGATCGGTGAGGCTACCATGGGATCTCACTAAATCAGCACACTTTTGTAGCCCGGTATACTCATCCTGGTTGCCTTAAAGTAGAGGATACTTGAACTTACACAGAGAAGGTCCTCTTCTTACTCGTTAGAACCAAGGGCAGTTTGGAGCTTTCCTTAGAGATGGTGACTCGCAAAAGGGTCAGTGTGTGCTTGCTTTTCAAAGCCTCCTCACCGAAGTCTTCCCCCAAGTAGCAGTTATTTCAGCCAACAATAAGTGACAACCACACTGTACTTCATCATTTCTAATCACATTCTTTCACATTTTCATATCTCTGCAATCAGGATGCACCTTACCCTCCGTGGCATCCGGGCATTTTATCATGTAACTGGTGTAAATGGGACTCTTTTTTCTTAGTGACTCACATAGTACTGATGTGTTGTACAATATATGGGGTCTTAAATTCATTCAAATATAGTAGCCATGTGTATTTTAAAGTTACTCAGATAATCAGAGAGTTTTAGAGCCAGAAGACAACTCAAAGTGCATTTAGTTCAGTCATTGCTTTTTATTAAAAAATGGAGATATTCAGTTATAGCAGTAGAACGCACTTCCCCTGATGATAATTCATCCCACAAGCTTTGGACTCTTTTCCATTGCCACGAGTTTGCTAGTCTAGTTCAGGGATAAGTTGGCTGCTCAGAACAAATCAAAACCAAGTTTTTAGGGGCAGTAGCTTAGCTTAGGATGAAAAGAGAGACAGAAATATCTGTATTCTGTTTTTCTCTATGTCCCAAATATAAGAAAATGATTGAAAAAATTCATCTTTGACAAGTTCAACCGAATGGAAAAAGAGGGGGCCAGCTCTAGAATGAAAGATTCATGAGAGACAACAATCAGATGTATTGTGGGCCTTGTTTGGATGGTGATTACAATAAACCAATTGTAAAAGACATTTTGAGACAATTGGAGAAGTCTGAATAGGGTCAGGTAGGGATTAATATCGTGAGGTGTGAAAGAATTTTTGGCTATGTCCATATTTGGTATAGATGTTTACTGAAGTATGTGTAGGTGCAAAGACATGACATCTGAGATTGTTTTTACAATTCTTCAGCAAATTAAAACAGAAGAAAGGCATAGATGAAGCAACTATGGCAAAATCTTGTTAACTCTCGAATCTCAGTGATGGGGCTTCATCATATTATTTTTTTACTTTAGATATGTTGGGAATTTTTCATAGTAGAGAAAACACGATTACAGGTAGCAGGAAGCCAACGTGTAGTAAGCAAAAAGCCAAAGAGTCACCCCAAATATTTTTCTCACCTAGAGTTTGATGCCAGCAGAGCTAACCCTCAAATTCAGAAAGTCGGAAATGTCACACTAACACACAAAGATGAGCCTCTGAGGGGCTGGGCTGGCACCAGGTGCCAACAGTCAGTAAGCAGCTGATTAGTAAGAGGCCAGGTGTCGAGTTGTATTTGATGGGGTTGGGCGAGGACAGCGGGCTCATACTGCTGGGTCTTAAATAGATACATGCCCAGCTGGATTTTGAAGAATAGAGCATTTTTAGGGTTTTGATGTTTTACTTAGTTTATTTTTTTAAACATAATTTATAATTGTTATTACTCTTATTACTGTGGTGAAGGTAACGATGCCAAGTCTGTAAGCAAACAGTATTCTCTGAAAGTAACAAAACTTGAGCACGAAGCAGAACGCGCGAAGGTGGAATTAACTGAAACAGAGAAGCAGCTACAAGAGCTAGAAAGCAAAGATCTTTCTGATATTGCTTTGAAGGTAAAATTACAGAAGGAGTTCCGTAAAAAGATGGATGCCGCAAAGCTAAGAGTCCAGGTAATTTTCTCAAAATGTAATTGTGAGCAAACTTACTTAAGGCTTACTGCTTTCGTAGCTGGCTAGGAAAGAGGTAGGATTGGGTTTTCACCAGCAAGAGAAACTGGATGGCATCTTTTCTTTCCTGGTGTGCTGGCGAGTTTGCCTCCTTTCAATCTGGGTCCTATAATCTTCATTCGAAAAGTATATTATTTTAAACTTTTTACCAGAAACCATGGTGAGAAGTAAAGATAACCACAGAAATTGTGTTCTTTTCTGAAGGACAAAAGATTGATGATTAAATAATACATAGAAAACATCTGGTAGGCGTAGGGCACCTTGTAGACACACTCAACAAATGCTAATTATTTCAGACCATTTTCTGGAACCATCACTGATTGCCTTAAGAAAGGTTAATAATTGACTACTAACATCTCATTCTTGATTTCCTAATGCTGGATTTAGCTATGGCCTCAGAAATAGCTACCATTAAAAATGCCATTCTATGAGAAACACTCCATTACCGAGAGATTTTGTGTATAATGAAGCCATTTTCAGATGCTTTTGGGATGATCGGAGTGCTCTGTTAGTCCGATTCTAATGAATTTGCTAGAATGCTGTCCCCATTTTTTTCTTTTTTTTAAACAAACTTTTTTTTTTTTTGAAGATTTTATTTATTTATTTGACAGAGAGAGACAGTGAGAGAGGGAACACAAACAGGGGGAGTGGGAGAGGGAGAAGCAGCCTTCCTGTTAGCAGGGAGCCTGATGTGGGGCTCCATCCCAGGACCCTGGGACCATGACCTGAGCCGAAGGCAGACGCTTAACGACTGAGCCACTCAGGTGCCCCTCCATTTTTTTCATTCATCATCTATTACTTTCCTATTGTTTCCACTGTAGGGAGAGTGGAATTGTAGTTCACCTGTTCAGAGCATGATTTATTTATTTTTGGAACTGTGCCACAATTATTTTCTCTCAACAAGGTCAGTGTCCACTGCACATGAGCAGACCAAACACCAAATCCCACCTCAAACATCTGGCCGTCCCCGCTAAAATTTTTACCTAAATAGCCTGTCAACACAGAGCTAACATAGTATGACTTAACATATGAACTGCTTAGAGGAGAACATGGTAGTGGTATGTGTCACCCATTTTACTTTCCTTCATAGTACTTATTTCAGGAATACATGTTTCCGTTTAGCACTTCACCTCAGAGAGTCTTGGGATCAGTTCTTTTTCACTTCTTGACCCTTAAAATTGGGACTGCAATGTCTGACAAAGTACTCATGTTAACACAACATTAGTAGAACAAAACAATTAAGATTTTTCCTTTGTGTTTATTATGAAATTTTACTTAAAATTTCATAGTTTTATATCCCAACCTTCAGTTCTGATTGTAATTTTTATACTCAGTATTAATAACCAAAATGATTGTTTTTCTAAGGAGGTTGTTTATCATCTACAACTATGGTTTAAGCCTTGTTTGTGGATTTAGTAAATATTTTTTTTCCAAGTTTTTATTTAAATTCAAGTTAGTTAACATATAGAGTTTTATTGCTTTCAGGAGTAGAATTTAGTGATTCATCACTTACACACAGCACCAGTGCTCACATAACAAGTGCCCTCCTTAATACCCAACACCCATTTAGCCCTTCCCCTCCACCCTGCTCCTCTCCATCAACCCTTAGTTTGTTCTCTACATTAAGAGTCTCTTACGGTTTGCCTCTGTCTCTTTTTAATCTTATTTTATTTTTCCTTCCCTTCCCCTATGTTCATCTGTTTTGTTTCTTAAATTCTACATATGAGTGAAATCATATGGTATTTGTCTTTCTCTGACTGATTTATTTTGCTTAGCATAATACCCTCTAGTTCCATCCACATTGTTGCAAATGGCAAGATTTCATTCTTTCTGATGGCTGAGTAATATTTTATATATAATATATATATATCTCACATCTTCTTTATCCATTCATCAGTTGATGGACACTTACACTCTTTCCATAGTTTGGCTATTGTTGATAATGCTGCTGTAAACATCGGGGTGCATGTACCCCTTCGAATTTGTATTTTTGTAGCCTTTAGGTAAATACGTAGTAGTGCAATTGCTGGGTTATAGAGTAGCTCCATTTTTAACTTTTTGAGGAACCTCCATACTGTTTTCCAGAGTGGCTGTACCAGCTTGCACTCCCACCAACAGTGTAAGAGGGTTCCCCTTTTCCACAACCTCTCCAACATTTGTTGTTTCTTGTCTTGTCAATTTTTGCCATTCTAACTGGTGTAAGGTGGTATCTCCGTGTGGTTTTGATTTGAATTTCCCTGATGATGAGTGATGATGAGCATCTTTTCATGTGTCTATTAGCCATCTGGATGTCTTTCATGGAAAAATGTCTGTTCTTCTACCCATTTCTTAACTGGATTATTTGTTTTTTTGGGTGTTGAGTTTGATAAGTTCTTTATAGATTTTGGATACTAACCCTTTTTTTTTTATACTAACCCTTTATCAGATATGTCATTTGCAAATATCTTCTCCCATCCTTTGCTGTGCAGAAGTTTTTTATTTTGGTGAAGTCCCAATAGTTCATTTTTGCTTTTGTTTCTCTTGCCTCTGGTGATGTGTCTAGTAAGAAGTTGCTGTGGCTGAGATCAAAGAGGTTACTGTTAGTGTTCTCCTCCAGGATTATGATGGTTTCCTGTCTCACATTTAGGTCTTTCATCCATTTTGAATTTATTTTTTTAATTGTTTTTTTTTTTTTAAGGTTTTATTTATTTGAGAGAGAGAGAGAATGAGAGAGAGAGATCATGAGAAGGGGGAGGGTCAGAGGGAGAAGCAGACTCCCCGCTGAGCAGGAAGCCTGACGTTTGACTCGATCCCAGGACTCCAGGATCGTGACCTGAGCCAAAGGCAGTCGCTTAACCAACTAAGCCACCCAGGCTCCTGTTTTTTGAATTTATTTTTGTGTACGGTGTAAGAAAGTGGTCCAATTTCATTCTTCTGCATGTTGTTGTCCAGTTTTCCCAACACCATTTGTTGAAGAGACTGTCTTTTTGCCATTGGATATTCTTTCCTGCTTTGTCAAAGATTAATTGACTATATAGTTATGGGTCCATCTCTGGGTTCTTTATTCTGTTCCATTGATCTATGTGTCTGTTTTTGTGCCAGTACCATACTGTCTTGATGATGGCAGCTTTGTAAAAGAGCTTGAAGAATCATGATGCCTGTCACTTTGCTTTTCTTTTTCAACATTACTTTGGCTATTTGGGGTCTTTTCTGGTTCCATACAAATTTTAGGACTGTTTGTTCTAGCTCTGTGAAAAATGCTGGTGGTATTTTGATAGGGATTGCATTGAGTGTATAGATTGCTTTGGGTGGTATAGACATTTTAACAATATTTGCTCTTCCAATCCATGAGCATGGAATGTTTTTCCATTTCTTTGTGTCTTCTTCAATTTCTTTCATAAGTGTTGTATAGTTTTCAGAGTACAGATCTTTTACCTCTTTGGTTAGGTTTATTCCTAGGTATCTAATGTTTTTGGTGGAATTATAAATTGGATCTATTCCTTGATTTCTCTTTCTTCTTCTTCATTATTGGTGTATAGAAATGCAACAGATTTCTGTACATTGATTTTATATCCTGCAGCTTTGATGAATTCATGTTTCAGTTCTAGAAATTTTTTGGTGGAATCTTTCGAGTTTCCTACATAGAGTATCATGTCATCTGTGAAGAGTGAAGGTTTGACTTCTTCCTCACCAATTTGGATGCCTTTTATTTCTTTTTGTTTTCTGATAGCTGAGGCTAGGACTTCCAGTACTATGTTGAACAACAGTGGTGAGAGTAGACATTTCTCTCGTGTTCCTGACCTCAGGAGAAAAGCTCTCAGCTTTTCCCCATTGAGGATGATATTAGCTGTGGGACTTTTGTGTATGGCCTTTATGATGTTGAGGTATGTTCTTTCTATGCCTACTTTCTTGAGGGTTTTTATCAGGAAAGGATGCTGTATTTTGGCACATGCTTTTTCTGCATCTATTGAGAAGATTCTATGGTTCTTATCCTTTCTTTTATTAATGTGGTGTATCACACTGATTGATTGATTTGCAGATAATGAACCACCCCTGCAGCCCAGGAATAAATTCCACTTGATCATGATGAATAATTCTTTTAATGTACTGTTGGATTCAATTTGCTAGTATCTTGTTGAGAATTTTTGCATCCATGTTCATCAGGGATATTGCTCTGTAATTCTTTTTAGTGGGATCTCTGTCTGGTTTTGGGATCAAGGCAATGCTGGCCTTATAGAATGAGTTTGGAAATTTTCCTTCCATTTCTATTTTTTGGAACAGTTTTAGAAGAATAGGTATTATTTCTTCTTTAAATGTTTGGTAGAATTCCCCTGGGAAGCCATCTGGCCCTGGACTCTTGTTTGTTGGGAGATTTTTGATTCCTGATTCAAATTCCTTGCTGGTTATGGGTCTGTTCAAGTTTTCTATTTCTTCCTGTTTCAGTTTTGGTAGTTTATACGTTTCTAGGAATTTCTTTCTTTCATATTGCCCAATTTGTTGACATATAAGTCTTCATAATATTCTCTTTTAATTGTTTATATTTCTGTGGTGTTGGTTGTGATCTCTCCTTCTTTCATTTGTGATTTTATTTATTTGGGTCCTTTCTCTTTTCTTCTTGATAAGTCTGGCTAGGGGTTTATCAACTTTGTTAATTCTTTCAAAGAACCAGCTCCTAGTTTCGCTGATCTACTGTTTTTTTTTTTTTTTTAATTTCTATATCATTTATTTCTGCTCTAATCTTTATTATTTCCCTTCTTCTGCTGGTTTTAGGCTTTATTTGCTGTTCTTTTTCCAGTTCCTTAGGTGTAAGGTTAGGTTGTGTATTTGAGACTTTTCTTGCTTTGAGGAAGGCCTGAATTAGCAAAGGTTATTTTATATGTTCTATATTTCACGCAGATACAATGATTGAATTAAAAGATTAAATGAAAGGTTATTAATAGGGTTTGAGAATTATCATGGTCTTTTGCTTTCCATGTTTCTTGTTGCATATCCTTTTCTGCTAAGGAGATTGATAAGGAAAGGAAAGAAGACACAGAACATAATTAAGCTCAAAAGAAACATCCACACAGCAGGTGACTGACACAGGATTCCCATGTAGTTTTAGAAATGTCTGTGCTTTTGACCTATTCAGGCACACCCAACGGGGATGGGGATGGTGGCGGGGCAGGGGAGGAGGATGGTAGTTACCAGTTAAGTGTCTACATACCAGATGTTTCATATGTGTTATTTAATCCTTTAGAGAGTATTTTTACTGTGTTTTACAAATGAGAAAACTAAGATTTAGAAAGGTTAAGTAACTCAGAGTCGCATAGTTGAGGTGACAATAACAGTTTTCAGTACTCTAACATCTCATGCCATTTTACAGTATTGAAATACTAATGTTTTTATTGGTATAATGAATTTGTTTTAAAGTTTTGAAAGCTTAAATTCTTTTATTTAAAAAATCTAAAATCTGTATTCTTTACATCTGCATATATACAGAGAGTTACATAATGCATTAGTACTTTACTGCTGCCAGTAACGTGCACTCTTGAGCATGTGTGGAATAAGTGCAAAAGACAATGGCAGCCTATCTCACTTTTAAATAAGATTATCAGTACTTCTACTGAGATTTTCAGTATTATGTGGAAAGACACTAAAATGCCAGTATTATCATTTTTGCTCCAGTATTGCAGTTACTATCAAAAGTAAGTGGCAAAGCTAGTGTCCAAATCTAGGAATGGGAAACTGCAGAGTCCTGTGGCCTCCAGGCTGGTGGTGCTCAGTCATTGTCTGCAGATTGTTCGTTATGCGTCTGTGACGAGAGAAAGGCCCATGGGAGCACAGCTGCCTTCATCGGAAAGGTCCTGATGCAACAGTGTCAGCAGAACCCAGTAGGATGTCAGTGGTACAGGCTGACGACAGTCTGCGGCCAGTACTGGTCCGGGGCCACACTCTAGTCTGCTCTAAGGGCCAGCGCCTCTGTGAATGCCTAGGTTAATGAAAACAAGATGTGTTTCTGCCAACAATTTATTGCCAAGATAAGGGAGATAATTGTAGTCTGCATAATTTACAAATGGCCACCTTTTTTATGTCACATAAGAGGTACTCAGTGCAATGCTAAAGCACATAGTACAGGTTTGTTTGTTTGTTTATTTATTTATTCATTCATTCATTCATTCATTTATTTATTTTTATTTATTTGACAGAGAAACACAGAGAGAGAGGGAACACAAGCAGGGAGAGTGGGAGAGGGAGAAGCAGGCTTCCTGCTGAGCAGGGAGCCCGATGCGGGGCTTGATCCCAGGACCCTGGGACCATGACCTGGGCCAAAGGCAGACGCTTAACGACTGAGCCACCCAGGCGCCCCATATAGTACAGGTTTAATATATGTTTGTTTGATCAGGATTAAATTGGAACCTGATATTTTCTATTAGTAGTATAAACTCTTTGCAAATGTTCACAAATTTTTTATGCTACTCATCGATAATTTTAGCAAGATGAGGAGAAGCTTTAAGATAATTAAAATGATAATGATAACGGTGGTCACTGTAAGGAAACTGGTATCAGTTCTGATCATCTTAACTTAGGGATTAATTATTTAGGCTATAGCTGGATGTAAAAGAGGAACACAGTGGACTACTTTGCAATCACATAGAACAAATTTCTGTGAAAAGATCTCTAAGATGAGTAAAAAAAAGTGAGTGAAAAATAGTCTATTTAGAATATATATGAAGTTATTTGCATGCGTGTTAATTATTTCTGGAAGAATAATTAAGAAATTGGTAATTTGGTGTTAGGAAGCAGACAGTAGATTTGGGGTCTGAGATAAGTCTTATAAAATGGAAGTACAGTTTTGTATTTTATTTTTTATCATTTTTAAAAACACTCAGTAAAAAAGCAAAGATACTAGTTTTGTTCTGTTTGGCTGTTAGTATCAGGGAGTCTCATCATTCATGATATCTGGTGAAAATTATGATGGCCCAATTGTCAAAGTAGACCTGTAGAAAGCAATTATGAACCTGCCAAAAATCTAGGCAAAATGCCTACCTTTGCCATAGAATGAATAGTTTAAATTTAGTCGAGATTTGTTGGAGATGCAGTTTTTCATTTTGAAATATTCCATATGATCCACAGGTCTTACAGAAGAAGCAACAGAATAGTAAGAAATTGGCATCACTGTCAATCCAAAATGAGAAACGTGCTAATGAACTAGAGCAGAATGTAGATCACATGAAATATCAAAAAGTACAGCTGCAAAAAAGACTTCACGAAGAAAATGAAAAAAGGAAGCAACTGGATGCAGAGATCAAGCGGGATCAACAAAAAATCAAAGTAATACTGTCCTACTTTCCTGCTAAGCCTAATAGGAAATGTTAAATGGCTCAGGGCTGATGAAGCCAAGGTCTCGATTCACTTGGCTTCTGAGGTATCTCCCCTCGGCCTGTCCTCAGCTGCTGTCCTCATTCGCTTAAAGCTTTGTTCATCTACATAGTAAAACCTATTTATTGAATTCTGAGTACTGTCTTGAAGGCTTTGACTTCATGAAAGAAGGTACAGTGAAGACGGTTTCTCTAACTAGGACCTTAACTTTACCTGAGGCTGTCAAAAACATATAAAGCTGACTTTTGAAAAAATATCTAACATTTGATAGGATTTCCCATTTCCAAAGTGCTTCAACATACGTGTGGCAGCATGGGAAAAAGCACAAGGTAAAATGGTACCATTTCGTTCATAATGAGCAGAAGGATGATGAGACCAATCTGGCCAGCAGCTGTGTAGAACGGATTGGTCTGGGGAAGAACTGATGCTGTCCACCTGGGCCCCGGGGCCAGGCTAGCGTGGGTTCAGATCCCAGCTTTCTCAGGTCCTGGCTGGCTCGTTGACTGAGAAAATCACTTACCCTCTCTGAGTCTGTTTATTCTCCTCGAAAATGGCCTTAATCACACTTACCTCACAGGGCTCTTTTGAAAAGAGGAGGGCGATAGCCATCACAAACACTTACCTGGCACTAGGTACCAGGCTCTTTTCTATTGAAATGTTAAGCTGAACCGAAAGCTTGAAACATAATTGATTTCTAGATTTTTAACTTTGGAATATGGTCTATTCTTAGACCTTAAAAAAAAAACCAGAACATAGAATTTAGTGATGGAACAAAGGTTAAATACCATTTAAGCCAAGTTACTGATTCTTCTTTTTAACAGCTATATTGAGGTATTCTTGACATACCATACAATTCACTCACATAAAATATACAGTTCAGTGGGTTTGGGTATATTACATTATTTTTGTAAATTTTGGTAAAATAAACATAAAATGTTCCAGTTTAATCGAGTTTAACTGTACAGTTCCATGGCATTGATTACATTCACAGTGTTGTACAACTGAGACCACTAGCTATTTTCAAAACTTTTTCATCACTCTAAACAGACACTCTGTAACCATTAGGCAGTAATTTCCCGTTTCTCCCTCCCCTCCCCCCGCCACCAGCCCCTGGTAACTTCTGATCTACTTCTGTCTCTCTGAATTTGCCTATTCTAGCTATTTTATAAAAATGGAATCTTACAATATTTATCCTGTGTCTGGCTTATTTCACTTCCTTTAACATTTTCAAGGTTCATCCGTGTTGTAGCATGTATCAGAACTTCATTATTTTTTGTGGCCAAGTAATATTCCATTGGGTGTATATACCACATTTGGTCCATCCATTCATCTGTTGGTAGACACTCCAGTTGCTTCCACCTTTTGGCTACCATAAATAATACTGTGGTAAAAATTGGCCTACAGGTTAACTGTTCAAATCCTAGGAGTGGAATTGCTGGGTCATATAATTCTGTTTCATTTCTTCAGGAATTACCAACTGTTTTCAATAGAGAACAGCACCATTTTACATTCCCCCCAACAATGTATGAGGGTTTTAATTTCTCCATATTTTTGCCAACACACGTTATTTTCTCTTTCTTTTTGATTACAGTCATCCAAGTGTGTGTGAAGTGGTATCTCATGGTGGTTTTGATTTCCATTTCCCTAATGACTAATGATGTTGAGCATCTTTTCATGTGCTTATTGGCCATTTCAATATCTTCTGTGGAGAAATGTCTGTTCAAGTTCTTTGTCTACTTTTTAAATGGATTATCTTTTTATTGTTAAATCGTAGGAGTTCTTTATGTAATCTAGACATTAAACTCTCTCACATACATGACTTCCATATATTTTTCCCATTCTGTAGGTTGTCTTTAAACTTTTTTTTAGGGGAGTTATTATGAGCAGAATGAGAGGGAGAGAGAATCTTTTTTTTTTTTTTTAAAGATTTATTTATTTTAGAGAGAGAGAGTGAGCATGTGAGTGGGGGGAGGGGTAGGAGGGGAGGGATAGAGAAAATCTTCAAGCAGACTCCCCACTCAGCCTAGAGCCTGATGTGGGGCTCGATCTCACGACCCTGATATCATGACCTGAGCCAAAGCCATGAGTTGGACACTTAACCAACTGAGCCACCCAGGTGCCCCAAGAGAATCTTAAGCAGGCTCCACTCCCAGTGTGGAGCCCAACAGAGGGCTCGATCTCACAACCCTGAGATCATGATCTGAGCCAAAATCAAAAGTCAGATGCTTAATCGACTTAGTCACCCAGGCGTCCCTTTAAACTTTCTTGATAATATTCTTTGATGCAGCAAAATTTAAATTTTTATGATTTATCTATTTTTTCTTTTGTTGCCTGTGCTTTTGGTGTCTTTTAAAGATTCATTGTCAAATGTAAAGTCACAAAGATTTACCCCTTTGTTTTCTTCTGAGAGTTTTATGGTTTTAGCTCTTATATTTAGGTTGTTGATTGATTTTGAGTTAATTTTTGCCTATAGTGTGAGGTAGAGGTCCAACTTCATTCTTTTGCATGTGGAAATCTAGTTGTGCCAGTTCCATCTGTTAAAGACATTATTTTTTCCCCATTGAATGGACTTGGTACCCTTGTCAAAGATCAGTTGGCTGTAGCTTTATGGATTTATATCTAAACTCAGTTCTATTCCATTTGTCTGTATGTCTATCCTTATGCTAGCACCACATTGTTTTGCAGTTAGTTTTGAAATTGGAAATAAGTCCTTCAACTTTGTTGTTGTTCTTTTTGAAGATGGTTTTGGTTATTTGAGGTCCCTTGCAATTACATATGAATTAAAGGATCAGCCTTTCCATTTATGCAAAAAAGGCCATTGGAATTTTGATATGGATTGCACTGAATCTGTAGAGTTCTTAGGGTGTATTGACATCATGACAATATTGTCTTCCTACTCCTGAGCATGGGGTAACCTTTATTTAGGTCTTCTTTAATCTCTTTCAGCAATCTTTTCTAATTTTCGGTGCACAGTCTTTTTACCTCCTTGCTTAAATTTATTTCCAGATATTTTATTCTTTTAGATGTTATTGTAAACAGAATTATTTTCTTAATTTTCTTGAGCTACTCATTCTTAATAATGTAATAGTTATTATAGCAGTAGTTAACATTTATCTTCAGTCAGTACTATTCTAAGCGCTTATATGCTTTATCTATTTAATTAATTTTTTTCTCCAGTATTTTCAACTTTTTCTTTTCTCCTAGATTTTCTTTAACATCTTCGATTTTTCCCATCTTAAAATTATCCTCTTTAAACTTAATACTTTTCTCTTTTTCTCTTCTCCCCTTTATAACCAAACTTGTTCATTATAAAGTTGACTGCATCTGTTTCTGTTTCCTGTGCTTCCATTCATTCTCTCATCCTCTCCAGTCTGGCATCTGGCTCCTGGTTTTACTGTCCACTTCAACGCTCTGGAGAAATTCACTAGTGCTCTCTCTGTCACTAAAGTCCTTAAAACCTCAGCTGCATCCAACATAGTTCACCACTCCCTCCATCTTGAAATATTTTCCCCTTGCCCTTTGTTTTTTCTCTGATTGCTTGTTCTCTGTCTTTGCTAACTCATCCTACACTATCAGTCCTTCACATATGAGAATTCCTCAAAGCTCTAGCTTTATGCCTCTTCTGTACTGTCTTAGATACTTCATCTTTTTCCATGGCTACAGTTAAACTCTGACAACTTCCAAATTTAATCCTTAATCCCAGATTTGCCTTCGAGCTCTGGATTCCTGTATCCAACCACTGACATCTTCATGCAGTTGTCTTATAGATGAATTCATGATCTTCCTTACTTCTCTCCCCACAATTCCCTCTCCCTACTCCCTTAGGAGAGAATATATAGTTGTCCATGAGCTTTTCCAGACCTTTCAATCCATTCGGATAGGTAAACTAGCAGTCATCCTCGACTCTGTCTTCTTCCTTATTACCCATGAACCACTAAGTCCTATAGATGATATCTTCTGAATATCTTGGATCTGTTCATTTCTCCTTACTACTGCCAACAACCTAGTCTCCTTGTTATGGTCCTTCCTCCAATGTGAGGATTAGGCCTGCCTCTCAGTCATGTGATCTTTGGGTCTCAGCTTCTCATCTCATAGACCATGGTTTAAACCAACAAAACATGGCACTCTCTAAATCTCCAAACAAGAGTTTTTTTTCTTTTCCCTAAACAGTGCATAATGCATAGTGTGCTGAAATGCAAATCTGCCTGTAACTTAAAACTTTTTACATTTTTATCTAGGACAGTTTTGCTTCTTTTAGCCATATCTCTCATTCTAGGGAAACGACCCTATTTAAAGGGAGAACGAGTATCCAGAAAAAGGAACAGTCTGCCCCAAAGATATATTGAAGTTTCCACTACTTCACGCAAAAATAGAAAACCTGCTCACAGTCCTCTGTTTGGAGCTAACTTTCTAACATTCCTGTTTGTCCATTCTCCATTTGACTAAACCATTTCCAGAGAATACTAGGATTTCTGCATAGGTTCTCCTTAGAGCAGCAGTTCTTAACTGAAGTCTGTGGATAAGCTATAAAGAAAAGGTACGGGAACCCAAAATTGTGGGCCATCATGTGATCTTGAGCTTTTTACTTCTCTAAATACCAGTTTCCCCATCTACAAAATGGGAGTTTTTAATAGTCTCTGTCTCATAAGATTATTGTGAGGATTAAATGGGATAATTAAATAGATGTGAAAAGCCTAGCGTCATAACCAGTGAACAGTTACTTTAATATTATAACAGGGATGATATTACAAGTAAAGGCGATAATGTCTGGAATAACATGTAGCAGAGAGGGTGAGACCTACTGCGGTTACTTTTAAAGCATTTGTGGAGGGAGAGGAATAGCAGACAGTCTGCTCCCAGTAGCTATAAGGTGTCTTTATTTCTGCATCTTGGAGTTGCTGTGACTGTGAGAGGGGCTAAGTTATAACTACGGACCAGAGCCTGGGCAGCATGAAAGAACTAATGGGTCAATATAATGGGGTCAAATTCACTTGTAATACAATGCAGGTGAGCAGAGAAAATGTCTTTATTTAGTCTATAGCAGACCTATGTTCTTTATGACACCACCACCCCTCTTGCCCTGTCCAGCCCATATCATGATAATTGCTGGAAATACAGGAACTAACCATATGCTCAATCTGTTCAGACCTTGTCCTGGTAATTTCACCATTTTCTTTAAGTAATTCCCGGCTCTCTTGAATAAGAATATTCAGTTTCTTTGCCTCTTCCATCTTCCACCCTGTGCTTCTCTCCCTAAGGTTGAGTCCAGTGTATGTCATGGTTGGGTATATAGCTTTTACTACATTGTATGGTGTTATAGGGAAAGGGACCTCCTGAATTTCAGTTGGTCTTTTGGGTGTGACTACTGTCCTTCGTCTACCTTTCTTTGTTGGGCCCTGATGATGAAGCCCAGAGTTGGTATACTGTAGTCCGGTCTCACTTTCAGTTTAGAGCACGGAGGTGCTTTGGTTTCATCTCGTCTCCCAGTGGCATTATAAATCCTCGTGGAGGCTACTAGGTCTTCTATCTAGCTTGCTAGCCCAATGGCCTGTCCTCATCTTCAGTTTTGGGGTCAGTGCCCCACGATAACGGACTCCCATTGGCTGTCAGGATCCACGTCACTTGAGGCCAAGGAGTCTGTAATTAATTGATTGTACTTCCCTGCTCTGTCAGCGAGGCTGGGCAGTCCCATATGGGTGTGGGACCTCTGCACTGCAGTCTGCTTTCTGTCCCTCTGTCCTCAGTGATACCTTATCACCTCATTTCGGGGCCAAAACTCACAAGGCCAGATCTCAGGAAAATTGGGACCCACATCTTTCTTACCATCTCTTTTCTCCTTTCTGCCCTTCCCACGGCTGGAAAATGGTAGAGTTTCCTTCTCCTTTCTTTATATCGGTACTTCTGAAATTACCTGTGGAGAAGGTGCAGTTTTCAGTCTTGTTATTAGTTCATCACAGCCCAATACTTTTGTAAAACATGAACTAGTCATAAAGTGGAATAATAAAATATATAATAAAAGGCCAGGGGTGCCTGGGTGCCTCAGTCGTTAAGCATCTGCCTTCGGCTCAGGTCATGATCCAGGGGTCCTGGGATCGAGCCCCGCATCGGGCTCCCTGCTCGGCGGGAAGCCTGCTTCTCCCTCTCCCACTCCCCCTGCTTGTGTTCCCTCTCTCACTGTGTCTCTCTCTGTCAAATAAATAAATAAAATCTTTAAAAAAAAAAAAAGTCCATCTTTTCATTATTATAACTATTAATATTCAACAGACATAAAATTATTCTGTCCAATTGTTTTAAAGGTTTCTAAACACTTTCAATTTCTATACTTACCCATCACGGACCAGTAAGAGACAGTAATGTGGACCAGCCCACTTTGGTCCATGGCCTCCTTCCTTAGTCCTGCTAAGCATTGGTGGTAGACAGCAGCATCTTCTCTGAACCCCTAGGAGAGCACCTGGGGCCTCTTAAGATGTGGATGGAAATGGAAGGAATTTAGAAGATACTCTTCATAGGACCACGATCTATCTTGAAAGGCTATTCTCATGCAGCAAAATCCTATTTCTGAATGCCAGAAACGGAATAATACTTTTCATATTTCTACTGTCATAAATTCTAATATCCCCATGGCAGATGGGTGCCTTGCGTAGCCCGACTAAAGGTCATGAGCTCAGAAAGGCAGACTAGAAAAGCACATTTGTAATTTTCAGACTCTTATCCCTGTTATGCTGATTTGTAACACTGGCAAACCATGGGGGAAAAAAACCCCTAGTTTTGTTAATAAACCCTGATTTTTGCTTCAGTGAGGGGCTGACATTATTTTTTTGTCAAATAGCCCCAGCCTTCATCTACTTATTTTCTTTCTTTTTGCAAAAATATTTAAGAAAATATTAAATAAATATTTAATGATGGCCAGGTAGTAAAAGCAATAAGGTGTTTTCAATTTCTGTTCTCTGCAGGAACTAAAGTTAAAAACAGAACAGGAAGAAGCTCTGAAACTGAGAGCTGAGGACCTCGATGCATTTAAGATGAAAAAGAGAAAAGGTTCGTTTGGAAGAACAGACCAGCTCCAGGTTTGTCTGTTCTATTCAGTGTTTCCTGCTTTCTCTTTGCTCTGATGATGGTCTAAATAGAGGTAAAAAGTGGTGGACTCTGAATAAAATCTGCAAACACTAGACTTTGCCACTTGAGTACAAATTTTCTAGTATTTCTCCCAAAACGTTTCTCTCATTAAAAAATTACTCTCGCCTCCAGAAATGTGCTGTGTTCTTATTTCAGTAGAAATGGATTTATTTGAATGTTGTAGAATGTAAACATGAAATCCGTTTTCACTAGATTGTTTCCATGGGACTAAACCAGTCTTTATATGGGAATAAAGGCTGGCTTATTCCCATGGAAACAATATATGTCTAAGAATCAGAGCCCCCGCCCCCCCATTCCTACATAACCAAATTATATATGCACCATATAAGATGAATTAAAAAGTTATTGTATTAGTGCCACATTTAAAAAAATGAAATCCAGGGGCACCTGGGTGGCTCAGTCAGTTAAACATCTGACTCATTTCGGCTCAGGTCATGATCTCAGGGTCGTGAGATTGAGCCCCATGTCGGGCTCTGTGCTGAGTGTGGGGCCTACTTGGGATTCGTTCTCTCTCCCCCCCACCCCGTCCCTCCCCTGCTCTCTCTCTCTCTCTCTTTCTCTAAAGAAAGAAAGAAAGAAAGAAAGAAAGAAAAGAAAGAAAGAAAGAAAGAAAGAAAGAAAGAAAGAAAGAAAGAAA